>NC_133659.1:275317265-275617265 GCF_037893015.1 Macrotis lagotis | reverse complement strand
TATGAAGTCATAAGAACTAAATGAAACATTAAAAATAAAGAAAAACTAACATCACATTTGATAAATTGTTCTTTGAGATTAGTGAGTGACATTATTTTTTTTCCTTTAGAAAATACATTAGATAGTAATTCAGTCTAGTCTCTTTTCTGTAACATTTTTTCTTAACTTTCTCTATGAAGGAACTAAACAAATTCAAGACAAATGTCTACTGGGTAAAATTTTGTTATGAAGAAAATGTCTAAGATATGTTTTTTCTATGATGACAAATGATCATTTGCTTCTTCCACTTATTACTAGTACAAAATTGGATTTGCCACAAGCTAGTTACAGATTCTTAGAAGTGGAAAGGACCTTCAAGATTATCAAGTTCAATTTCCTCTTTTCACACTTAAGGAAACTAGCCCAGAGATTTGAAAACATTCTGCCATATCTGCACTGCTCTGAGTGTCAGAAACAAGACTTGAACCTAATCTAGCTTCTTATCTTCTTTTTAATTAAATTTTTATTTTTAATTAATTAAAATTGATCATATTTACATCTCAGTTCCCCTACCCACAAATGAGAAACAATAAAAAATAAAATCCCCAGTAAAAACAAGTCAAGTAAAATGAATTTTCCCATTGGGAGAAATGTTTCAATCTGTACTTTCTTCCATTACCTCTGTCAGTAAATGAGCAGCATGTTTTGTCATAAGTCCTCTGGTATCATGGTTCATCACTGCATTTATCAGAGTTCTGAAAGTTCTTCAAAGTTGTATTTATAATAACATTATTATTGTATAAATTGTTCTGTTTACTACTCTGCATCAGTTTATGCAAGTGTTCCCAACTTTTTCTTTTCACTTTAATAATTTCTTATTGCACAGTAGTATTACACAGCAACCATATATTACAATTTGTTCAGCCATTCCCTAATCAGTGGACACTTATACTTTTTCCAATTCTTTGCCACCTTAAAAAAGAGCTCTATCAGTATTTTTATACATACTGGTCCTTTCACTTTTCCTTTTCCTTTTTATCTCTTTAGAGTAAGAACTTAATGTTGATATCCCTGATTTAAAGGATTATCAAAGTTGAATAACTTTATTAGGCATAGTTCCAAATTGCTTCCCAGAATTGCAAGAATAATTCAGTCCCATCAATGGAGCATTAATGAATCTATTTTCCCATTGGTCCTCCGGCATTTGTCATTTTTTTACTAACTTCCAATCTGATGAGTGTGAGTTGAAACCTCAAAGTTTGTTTAATTTGTATGACTTTAATTATTAATGATTAGGAGTATTTGTGTGTGTGTGTGTGTGTGTGTGTGTGTGTGTGTGTGTGTACTGATAGCTTGAATTCATCTTCTGAAAAGTGACCGTTTTTATCTTTTGATTATCAGATCTTATTATTGTAAATTTGAATCAATTCCCTACATAAAAAATGGAAAGATTTTCCCCATTTACTCGCCTCTGTTACAATTTTAGATTTATTGGCTCTATTTCTTAGAAAAAAGCTTTTAAATTTTATGTAATCAAAATCATTCATTTTACCTCCTATTAGTCTCTCACTCTTTTGTTTGGTCATGAATTATGAACTTTTACACAGATGAGACAATTAATTATATTCTTGCTCCAATTTGTTTATAATATCATCCTTTATATCTGAGTCCAGAACTCATTTGAAACTTATCTTGGCATAGGGAAAAGATTTGTTGTATACCTAGTTTTTACCAGAGGACTTTCTAAGTTTTCCAATAGTTTTTGTCAAATGATGTGTTTTTATCCCAACAGCTGGGATCTTTGAATACATTAAATGTTAGTCTACTCTTCTCATTTGCTTCTAAATATTGTTTACCTAATCAGTTTGACTCATTTTTTATTTTTCAATTAATATCACCTTATTTTTATGATTATTGCTTTATAGTATACAAATTCTAGATTTTTTATTATCCCAAATAATTTTATTGTGATTTTCTTTCTAGTTCTATACATTCTTTGGTAGTTTGATATAATATAGAATATGTAAATTAATTTTGTTAGAATTATCATTTTTATTATGCTGATTTTCCTTGGTGATCATGAGATTGTGATGGAATGAAGCTGGCTAATAAATTTGCCAGTTATAAGATTATTGATGACTTTGGCAAAAGCAGTTTTGGTTAAATAATGAAGTCAGAAGTCATATAATAGAGAATGAAGAAGTGAATGAGAAAGGGAAAAAAAGAAGTGGAAGCACTTCTCAAAGACTTCAGTCACCAAAGGGAGAGCTATGGGAGTGATAACTAATGGGGATGCTTAGATCAAGTGAGGGTTTTTTAAAGATGGAGAGACATGGACATGTTGACCCAAGAGAAGAAGAGATTAAAGAGTTGAATTGTTCATCAAGGGGTAAAGATGAGGAAGAGAAGAAAGTATAGTTAGTGCAGAAGTGATAGAGGGGAGAACTGAGAGGTTAAAAGATTAGAGGTCACAGTAAGGATGAAGATTAGGGTTTCGCATTTTGAGGCAGAGGGAGAGGTGGAATACCAATGATTAGATAAGGGAATTTCAGAGTTCATGAACATGGAAGTGATCTTTTTGTGGATAATAGAAAGATCAAAGGTCTGAACTTCCTTGAGTGTAGTTGAGATAGAGATGAAGAACAGGATGGAACTGTATAGGATGTAGAACAACTCCATCATCTTGGTGCCAACTTTGTGCTTTAAATTATGTTCTAAAGATTTTGACTTTCTACTTCAAATTTCTGAATTCACTAGATCTAGACTTCCACTCTAACCAGGAGCAAAAATATATGCTTGATCACCCAACATTTATAGAGGCAATGGAATTACTCCTTGCTTTAAAAAAGGACTTAGGGGTCCTGGGGTCAGAAGTTTTGCAGCAGGAAGTAGAAGTGATGGAACAGATATCAGTTAAATGTGTCCATTAGAATGCAATTTCATTGAGGGAACTGGTTTTTATTTATTTTCTTTGAATTGCTAGTATTTGGCAGGGTGCTTTGCTCATAAATACATACTTTTAATCAATCATGAAATATTTATTGAGCCTTCTATGTGTCACCTAAGTATAGACCTTAAATCAATCAAAAAATGATTTATTAAGAACATAGTATACATCAGATTCTGGATTAAGCCCTGGTAAATGACAATCCTTGCTCATAAGGAGCTTACAATCTAATAGAAGAAACCAAATGCAAATATGTACAAGCTATATATATATATATATGAAATAATTAACAGAGGAAAGGCATTAAAATTTAGAGAGGTTAGGGAAAAACTTCCTTTAGAAGGCAGGATTTTGGTTAAGACTTAAAGGAAACCAAAGAAGTCATTAGTCAGAATAGAGGAGGGAGAGCAAAGAGAAAATGCTTGGATCAAAGAGAGGGAGCATTTCATTGGTAGAAATCAGGAGGCCAGTATCACTGGATCAAAGAGGTGGTGCAGTGGATAGAGCACTGGTCCTGGAGTCAGGAGTACCTGGGTTCAATTCTGACCTCAGACACTTAACAATTACCAAGCTGTGTGGCCTTAGGCAAGCCACTTAACCCCATTGCCTTGCAAAAACCAAAAAAAAAAAAAAGAGCAAGTGGATGGGAGTAAGGTGTTA
Source organism: Macrotis lagotis (assembly GCF_037893015.1). Taxonomy (NCBI): domain Eukaryota; kingdom Metazoa; phylum Chordata; class Mammalia; order Peramelemorphia; family Peramelidae; genus Macrotis; species Macrotis lagotis. The sequence goes on along the minus strand of NC_133659.1, from coordinate 275,613,679 downwards.
AGAAAAGGTAGAAGGGGGTAGGTTATGAAGGGCTTTGAAGGACAGAGCATTTTGCATTTGATAAAAGTTTGTTGTCTGCTTCATGTGCCGAACTGAATCCTGAGGGTCTTATCCTCCCAATAATTTTTTTTCTTCTTTTTTGGAAGTGGTCATCCTTGGCCTCTGCCTCATCTCTCTCTTACCTAACCTTAATGACTGAATGGACATTGCCTCAGTTGAACTTCGACCGACCTGGGGAAAACCTAGCTTTAAAAACCAAGCTCTCCCAGTGTATCCAGGGCTGTCTCCAGTTGTCCTGATCATATCTTACTCCTGGATCCAGATGGCTCCAGAAGAGAAAGTGAGAGTAATGACTTTGCATAGCCCTTCCTCCCTTAAATTCAACACATTTTCATATCACCTCCCTAAGGCCATGTTCTTCTTTGAGAATGAAGGACAATCAACACCCCTTCTTTCCAGAAATATCCCAAAATTCTCTTGTGAAAAGAAGCTCTGAGATTTCATGAACCACAATCTGAGAATCATTGCCCCTGACCTTGCTATGAATTGTAATTTTAGACAAACCCCTTTGGCTGGGAGCCCTGTGGCTTGGAACTTTTCCCACTGGAGAATTCTCTGCTGATCACTATCTTAGTACAGACTGAGAAACTCACTTCTTGCCTCTTCATTATCAGGTCAAGTAATTTAGCATTTCAGTTGACCTTTTCATAGAGCTATTTTAAAGAGTGATAATAACACCTTTCTAGCATTGGGTGCAAAAATCTGTTATGTATTAGCTGCAAATGTGAATAATGTTATCAGAAGCTGATTTCACCTTATCTTGTAACATAAATAATTGATGAATTCCAAAAGCATATTCAGCATTATATATTAATAATTCTTACAAAGTCTAAAACCAACATTTTGAAAGAATAGGTTTTATAATAGATTTCATCCTTATCTTAATGATTTTGTTACCCAGAGTACTACTATCTGAATAGACACAGCTCAGTATTTATATAGCATTATGCAATGTTTGAATTTTAAAGAGTCTTAGAGATCATATGGTTTAACCCCTCCACTTTACAGATGAGGAAACTGAGGTCCAGAACATTGAAATGACCTGTCGCAGGTCACAACTAGTTAATGATGGATTTGGGATAAGAACCCAAGTCATCTGTTTCCTTCTTTTGGCATTTTCTGATATAACAAATTGGACAGTCTCAATACTATCCTTATAGAATATATCTTTATTTTGAGAAACAAAAAGTGGCTGACTAGCTAAGTACTAAACTTACACTTTGTTAGCATTGATATCTACAAACTAAGTTTAAAACAAAATGAAACAAAACATTTTATTGGTTCCTTTTGTTTTGAAAAGAGACATTTCCAAAATACCTCTCCTCCAGGCTTCCTTTGTAATAAATAAATAAATGAATAAATATATAACACCAACAAACATGCTGACCATCGAACAGCATGTGAAACAATCAATGACTGTAATTCTCCCTCGTCCCCCCAAGAAAAGAAGACAGATGCATTTCTGAATTTTTTATTGGTCATTACAGCATTTGGTTTTATTTTAATCTAATATTTATTTATATTATTGTAGTCATTGTGCATATTGTTTTCCTGGATTTTCTTACTTTGCTCTATATTAGTTCAAATAAGTTTTCCCATGTTTTTCTGAGTTCTTTATATTCATTGTTTTTTATGGGATAATAATATTCCAGTGGACTAATATAACATAATTTCTTCATCAATACCCTAATAGACAAGTCACTTATTTTGTTTTTAGGGTTTTTTGTTTCTTTTTTTTTAACTGTCATGAAGAGGTTGCTACAAATATTTGGGTGACTCTATGCCTTTGACCTTGGTTATATTGTTCAGAAGTGAAATTTCTGGGTTAAAAGATATGAGTAATTACTTTTCTTGAATAATTCCAAATTATTTTTCAGAATTTTTGGAGTAACATATGGTTCTATCAAAAATGCATTATTGAGTCTATATTTCTGCAGTCCCTGCAACACTGGCCATTCCCATCTGTTTTACATCCCTGTCAATTCGCTACATGTGAGGTAAAATTTCAGAGTTGTGTTTTAATTTTGCCTTTCCCCTCATTAGCAGTGATTTAGAGAGAGATCTTTTATATTGCTGGTAGTAGTTCCCAATTTTTTTGTTTGAGAGCTAACAAACGATGTTAACAGGGAGGTGCTGCACTCAAATGTATCCTCATCTTGGCCATCTTCCATTTAGGCTTTGTTGGAGGTTCAGAGAAATATTCTTTTCTATCATTGGAGTTCATCTTTCCTTGCATAATTTCCTCTTCCTTTTTCGAGTAGAATCATGGAATTTCAGAGTAGGAAGGGACCTTACTTTAGTATTACCTAGTCCAAATTCTGTTTGAAGCCTGAATCTTTCTTTCAGCATCCCTCACAACCAGCTGTCTCCCTTCCATTTAGAGGCTTTCAGTGATGGGGAAATTACTACCTCCTGCAGCAACTCATAACCTTCCTGGAGCCTCCCACATTTGTAGGATTGATTCCAGAGACAGAAAATAGGGTTTGTGTGTGTGTGTGTGTGTGTGTGTGTGTGTGTGTGTCTGCATGCCTGTGTGTCTATGTGTGTGTGCAAGTGAGGAAGAGGGCTGCAGTTTTGATATCTGCCTGGATTGTAATCCCTTTTAAATTAATCTTGTTAAGACATTTGAAGCCCCATCACATATTTTCTGATCTCATGGAGGAGTTTTTACATGTGAAGAGGAGCAAAATGGGAACTCAATGAAAACAGACTTTGGGAGAGTTCATATTTCTGAACCTCAATTCTGAATGGATTTAGTTTTATTACAACTAGTCTTTCAAGATTGAAAAATAATAATAAAAATGGCTAGAAATAGCAAGTTATGTAAGTCATAGGGTCTGCCTGTCTTGTTTTTTTTAGGTTTCTGCAAGGCAAATGAGGTTAAGTGGCTTGCCCAAGGACACACAGCTAGGTAATTATTAAGTGTTTGAGGCCAGATTTGAACTCTGGTACTCCTGACTCCAGGATTGGTGCTCTATCCACTGCACCACCTAGCTGCCCCTGGTCTGCCCATCTTTTAAGATGACTGTGGACTGCTAGAAAATACCAACAGCAAACTCTCTGTCCTTCCAAAAATTAGGAATGAGGGGTAGATATTTAGCTATTGGTTGATTGATCCTTGTTCTTATTAAAGAAGACCAAAGTGACATCACTATGTTAGAGAACAGTTACAGAGTGTCTGACTGTGGATGATCAGACCAATTTGAACTCAGACTACTCTACCATAGGTTGAATGTAAATAGTCCATGTGAGCATCTGGGGTGGGTTTTCTCAACTTTCATATCTCGTGTTTCCTAAATTCTACTTTGCTCATAGAACACAACACCCTCTCTGATGAGGGTATGTCATTCTGGATGGTCCTGTGCCAGTGTCTCTCTCATGCTGTGCAATCAATTCCAAAATTTTCTTAAGAGAGATCATTAACAATAATGAGTTATTTAGTGCTTTAAGATTTGTAAAACACTTTGAATGAATTATCTTATTTTCATCTTCACATCAACCCTACAAGACAATACCATCATTATCAAATTCATTGATCAAATTCAGAGATCAAATGATTTTTCTAAAACATACAGCTAGTAAAATATTTGAGGCAGGATTTGAATCCAGGTCTTTAAGAACTCAAGAAACAGTGCCATATTGATTTTGCTACATTGAGTAAGATAAGCAGGACAGGTTTTGCCAACCTAATTTAGGTTGGGTCATGACTCAGACTTCCCAGGTCTCTTACCTACCCACAGGCAAAAAGGGTACTTAGAGTCAGCAATATCAGCCACACCTAGACTAGATGTATAGAGCAGGTGACCTGAAAGGTGCAGAGTAAAAGCATGATCCACTAATAAAAAGCTGATTCAGGATCTGTGTATGAGATGTGTAGTTAATGGATGTCAAGGAAAAAAATATAGGTTTTGAGTGAGGAAATAGAATTGAGTTGTATTGCAATTTTGCTGAAAGCCATCTACTGTGTATATTATGGGAACTTGTACCAGGTCTTCTGGGGGCATTTTGGAGTGCTATGTGTTGAAAACATTTGCAGCTTACAGGATTTCAGATTATGATCATATTGGCACTATGCTTAGCTATGTAACCCTGATAAGACAAGGTTGGCAGGGTTAGACAATTTTTATCTACACTTGCATTCTTTTTTGAGGGTAAATACATATATGGTAGTGATGTCACTATGAAAACCTTTGGAAAATATTAAAGACAAGCTGAATTGAGATGATAAAAATGACTATACTGATGTCACATTTTTGTTTTATTATTTTTATTATTTTCCCTGAGTTGACATATGATTTTAATATCATTGGGAAAAAAAGCACACAGACTTAACCATAGAAATGGAAGGGATCATGGGAATCATCTTCATATCCAAGGTTCATAACCTTGGAGTCATCCTCATATCCAGTTGCAACTTCTAAAACATCTCTAGACTATTTTTTCTCTCCATATAGCTACTCTTCTAATTTAGCTCCTTATCTCTTTTGCCTGGACTCCATTAATAGTGACCTGATTAGTTCCCTTGCTTCTAATTTCATCTCTACAATTCATCTTTCACATAGCTGCCAATATATTCTTTCTAACAATGAGAGAGAGAAACAGAAGAAAGAAAGAAAGAAAGAAAGAAAGAAAGAAAGAAAGAAAGAAAGAAAGAAAGAAAGAAAGAAAGAAAGAGAAAGAGAGGAAGAAAGAACAGAAAGAAAAGAGGAAAGAAGGAAGGAAGTGAGATATATCAGGTCATATATTAAGCTAGATATTATACTTAACATTGGTAATAAGAATTATGAGCAGACAGGCAGTTCCAGTTTTTAAGGAATTTATGTTCTTCTAGAATAGAGAAGACAACTCAATTAGAGAGAAGAACTGTGGGGAAGGAGAAGTATCCATATGGGGCAAGATGGAGAAGTCATGCAGAAAGTCAAGGGTAAGATCGGGTTTGAAATGAGTGTGGTGGGTGGGAGTTCTTTCTCAAATGGTAGACCCAGAAAGGAACTCACTAGTTGGAAAAGGCTGTGAAGATAGAACATAGCATCTACCTAATCCAGATATATCTCTCTACTAAATCCATCTCCCCCTTTCAGAATATCACAAACCTCCATTTATATAGGACCATAACCTCAAAATTATCTCTGACTCCTTTTCCTCACCATCTACATATAATTAGTTTCTAAGTCCTCTTGATTCTACCTCCATGCTTGCATTGGTTTCCTTCATTCCACACAGTCAGAACTTTTGTTCAGTCCCTCATCACCTCTCTTGGACAATTAAAATAATCCTGATTGGTCTTCCTATTTACAATCTCTTTCCTTATCGAACCAGACTCCATATGGCTGTCAAAATCATGTTCCAAAATAACAAATCTAACAGTGTCACTCTACTGATGAAAAATCTTAATATTGGCTCTGAAATAAAGTAAAAACCTCTCAATCTGACATGCTTAATCAATTCTGAAGATGAAGTCAAAGTAGGAGGAACAACACTGACAGACAAAATCAGGATCAAAATATCTTGCTAAACAAGAATGAGAAGTTTCACCTTGTAAAATATTATAGAGAGATGTATCAAAGTCCTTCAATTGAATTTTTTAAAAGATTAACTTTATTGGAATTGAAAGGATATTCATCAATTGGGGATTGACTAAACAAATTATGTTGTATGAATTTAATAGAATAATATTGTTGTGTAAGAAATCATGAACAGATAGATTTCAGAAAAAGCCTGGAAAAACTTACATAAACGGATGCTGAAGTAAGCAAAATTAGAACATTGTACCCCTTAACAACAACATTCTGTGATGAGCAACTTATGATAGATTTAGCACTTCTCAGCAATAGTGATCAAAAATAATTCTGAAAGATTTGTGATGGAAAATGCCATCCACATCCAGAGAAAGAATTATGAATTCTGACCAATTCATGCTGACCATGCATACTATTTTCATTTTTTTGAAATTTGTATTTTATTTTTTTCTTTCTCATGGTTTTTTCCCTTTTACTCTAATACTTCTTTCACAAGATGACTAATATGGAAATATGTTTAACATGATTTTACTTGTATAATCTTTATCAGATGACTCACTGTCATGGGGAGGGAGAAAAATGTGGAGCTCAAAATCTTACAAAAATTGAGTGTTGCAAACTATCTTTACATGTCATTGGAAAAAATTAAAATAAAAATAAATTGGATTTATTAGTACAATACAGGAGAATCATGACTAGACCACAGTCTTAGGAAAAGACCTAGTTGGGGAAAAGAGGACAAAATCAGAAGATTGAATTAATCTTGGACTAGCATGGTAGCCTTTTCTTCTCAGAGAGACTGAGAATCCTGCCACTTCTTTAGAATGGGGGGGGAGTGAAAATGAAATTTGTTTTTCCCTTTGAAATCTGCTGAGATGGTGACTCTTCCTTGAACAATGGTCAATATTCTATGATATAAAACTCTCTTATGGCTGCTCTCATGGGGACCAAGGGATTGCCATGACATCTTCGAATCCTTCAGCACAGGTTTACCTGGAAGTGGCCAGGGCAGCAAAACTCCAACAAAAAGACCATGAGAGAAGGTGGAGGATGGGGAAGAGTTCCTCTGATTTCCCCCATTTTACTAGGTTGGACATTGACAAACTGGAAGGCATTAGGACAATTAGAAAAGTTAAAGGCCTAGAAATCTTGCCATGTGAGAACTCATTCAAAGACCTGAGGATGCTTAAACTAGAGCAGAAGCTCTTAACCTTTTTTGAGTCAGGTACCCCTTTGGCAAAACCTATCAAACTCTTCAGGGCAGCTAGGTAGTGCAGTGGATCTCAAGAGCATCAGACCTGGAGTTCAAATTTAGTCTCAGACACTGCTGTGTAACCCTGAGCAGGGAGGCATGACTGAAAATGATTAACAACAACCTTCCCCAAATCTTCTTCCCTCTTTCCTGTCCCCATCACCTTGAAGGCAGTTAAGTAGGGCCTGAAGTCAGAAAGACTTATCTTGTTCAAATCTCAGACACTTAATGGCTGTGTCACCCTGAGCAAGTCACTTAAACCTATTGTTCCTCATCTGTAAAGCCATCTGGAGAAGAAAATGGAAAACCATTCAGGTATCTTTGCCAAGAAAGACACAAACGGTATCATGAAAAGTTTGGAATATAACTGAAACAAACAACAACAATAGATCTCTCCTCAGAATTATGATTTCCATTTCCATTCAAAATAAACTATATACTATTATGAAAGAAATTGATTATATTGAAATATAATTATCAAATGTTCTTGGACCATTGGTTAAGAACGCTTTATGAAAAGAAAGAAAATTTTGGAGTGGGAGAAAAAAGATAAGAAAACTGTATTCAAGTATTAGATAAATTATTATTGAGAGGGGGGCAGCTAGGTAACACAGTGAATAGAGCAACAGCACTGGAGCCAGGAGGACTTGAGTTCAAATTTTACCTCAGATACTTAATAATTGCCTAGATGTATGACCTTGGGCAAGTCATTTAACCCCATTGCCTTAAATAAATAAAATTTTAAAAAAATCATTATAGGAGAGATCAGATTTGCCCAGTCAAGAGTAATAGGCAGCAGCTATAGAAGGAAGAGTTGGATTCAAAATAAGGGGAAAACTCCCAGATCTCCAAATAATCTGCTCAGAAGTAGAATGATAAGTATTCAAGCACAATGCTTGTCATGTTAAAGAGATTGGTGCAGTAGATAGAGCACTGACCTTGGAGTCAGGAGGAAAGGAGTTCAAATCCAACCTCAGACACTTGATACTCACTAGCTGTGAAACCTTGGGCAAGTCACTGAATCCTGATTGCTTTGCATCCAGGGTTATCTCCTGTCATCCTGATTCATATCTGGCCACTGGTTCACAGTCCCCCTCACTCAAATCAACTCCCTGATGTCATGGTCCTTTTTGAGAATAAAGGACAAACATTAGTATTGTTTAGAGAAGGAGAGAGCACCCTCCCAATTCTGTGAAAGGCACAAGAATCACCATGATATTTTCCATTCCTCTACAGCCTGAAGTCTCAGGTCATTAATGACAACATCAGCTCTCCCCTACTGTGTCTGTTTCCCACAGCTATGAGGAACCTTTGGCATTTGGGGCCCAGCTCCTTACGAGTGAACTGTGAAATCTGACAATTCACCAGAAAGTTGTCAAGCTAGTCTGACCAGTTCCTGGCTTGCTTCACTGAACAGTCATCTCTCCAGTTGCTGGGCTTCTTGCAGCCTCCACTGACCAGACCTAGGTTTTATTTTTCTTTGTTACCTGACTGCAGAGGCTCCCCCTCCCCACCCCACCCTCAACCTCAGTTTGGTATTATTCTTTAATCTCTTTCCCTATAAATAGTTTGCTTATTGCTTTTCCAATATTAACAATAGTTGTTGGGACCAGCAGACTGGGGAATTACACACACTCCCTCTCCATCAGGAATCCCTCTATTCTGGACTGGGACATGTGAAACCCCCACTTACACCTGTGTCCATGCCAAAACAGAATCTTAGTCTGCCTGTGGCTATTTATAAAATAAGTGCCTATTGTCATAGTACCTCGACAGAAATAGCCAGTGGGTTCCAGAGCCAAAAGAAAACAATAAGTCTTGTGAAAAAGACTCATTTAGCAGTGGTGCCTGAATTATTGGAAACTCCAACCCTTTCTTTACATGCTGGACTTTCCAAGCAATGGTGTGTGTTGGCAAGAACAAGGATAGATGATTCAAGGCTGGTTCAGGTCCTGTGGTTCAGGGAATGGGATATTTGTCCCACTGACCCAACTTTAAAGTGGGCAACATGGTCCTCCTACATTCCCCCCCACCTCCACATCTTCACTATGAGTTTGAAAAATGGAACAAGATTTATTAAAGTGTATGAAATGTTAGCCAAGCCAAAATGGAGGAGGGGAATTCTGTAGAGAAGGGAGAATGAAGATAAGTGTGAAAAGGAAGGCTACAGTATAGGCTTAAGTAAGTAGGTCAGCATTTTCCTTCTGCAGAGGTAAAATTCAGATTCCTGGAGAGAGGTATAGAATCATGTATTCTGTCAAATGGCAAGCTTGGACTGGCTTTAAAGGCATTGTTGCTGAATTTCCACCTGAGGCTCATTTATAGATGAACATAACTCCAGACTGGCTAAGTCTTTTTGATCCCTTTGGCCTCAGTTTCTTCATCTGTGAAATTAGAGATTGGGCTGGATAATTAGTTCTCTCCCACTGTAAAAATATAATCTGTATAGGACAAAAGAAGTTCACTTAATGTTCTAAAGGAATTCTTTAATCAATTTTATGTTTGTTCTGGGGAGAGCTGAGTCTGGGTTCTTCCAAAGCTCGTTGGTTAGAGCAAATCTTTAGAGCAAATACACATGGAAGGATTTTTCTAGCCTAGCTTGTTGGACAGGACAAAATCAGGCTTGGCTATGTCACTTTATTAATATATATCACAGTTTACAAATGGTGTGAGGGGTACAATAGAGAAACCAACCATGGTCCCTGACCTCAATGTATTTGATGTTTGTTCATTTTCAATAGTTTGCCCCTGTATAACCCCATTAGGTTTTCATGGAAAAGATATTAGAATGGTTTGCCATTTCCTTCTCCATTTCACTTTATGGATGAGGAAACTGAGGCAAATGGTTCCTTGATTTGTCCAGGGACACACAGCTAGGAAGTGGTTGTGGTCAGATTGGAAGAAAGGTCTTCCTGACCCCAGACCTGGCTCTCCATCCACTATACCACTCAGCTGTCCACTCAATGTACTTACAGTCATTCAGTAAAGATTAATTCCTGGATTTGTAAACAACACTGTGATAAGGATTGAGGTTAAATGAAATATGTCCCTCATGTTCAAAGAGTTTACGATCTGGTTGAGTTTATAAGACAGGGACAAAAATATTTGATATGAAGGAGAGTGTAATCAATGCATGAGACACTAGCATGCAATGAGATTTAAGGACAGTGGCTAGGGAATGAACTATCACTTCATTTGTATAGAGGGTTTCCAAAGTAAGGAAACTCCCCCACTATAGAGATTTTCTTTAATTGCAACTTTGGTTGACCAGGAGCCATGAAAGGTTAAATTACTTGTCCAGTCACACAACTAGCATGCCTCAGAGATGGGACTTGAACCCAGATCTTCCTGGCTTCAAGTCTGTTTCTTTAATCTATCATATCTCTGGAATTTTTAAAGGAGATAGAAGTCATTTTCAACAGAGAGAAAAGAGAATTTCCTGGAAGAAGCATTTGACTTTGGTCAAAGGAAATAGGGAGAAGGAAAATGAACATATATACTATTATACTTTGAAAAGTCCATGATTTCATGTTAATGGTATTCCCCGCCCCAGCATGACCAATATAGATTATAAGCCCTCTCCGACATCTCATCCTATATGACACTCATTCATATTTTCTCATAAATCCTCCCCAGGCTATTTACTTAGTGTACTGAATACTTTCCTTTTGAACTTTTATAAAGTTGAGGGTATTAATCTATCACTTAGGTCATCTACTTATTATGTCTTTCTTAATAATGAGGCTAGATTTGAACACATGAAGAGGAGTCTTCCTGAATCCAGGACTAGTACTCTATCCTATAACTGACCAAATATATACAAATATAAATGTAGATATATAATACATAATTACATTCTTGAAAATTAATATATACTATAATGCACAACTGCATTCTGGAAAATTAACATCAATATAAACATTCTTTTTTTCATCAGCTCTGCCTTCATTCAGCTCAAATTGGAAAAAAAAAACTTTCTTTTCTTATTAAGCCAGTCTGTTTCCCTTCCCTGTCATATCTAACCTCAGTGGTGTTTATATCACTTAAAAAATATTTTTCCAAGTATATGCAATGGTAATTTTCAACAATCATCTTTTTCAAGGTTTTGAATTTTGCATTTTTCCCCTCTCCCTTCCCTCCCCCCTACCTCTGACAGAAAGAGATCTAATATAGGTTATACATGTATAACCATACTAAACATAGATCTTGAATCACTTTTTTTGTAAACAAGTTGTTTTTGGTAACATGCAGCCAGCATAAGTTTGTCATATACTTTTTTTTATATTTGGGAGCTATTTGTTATTTTAATTCTTTAGATATTGATGTGTTTCCTGATTCATGCTATATTGTGAAAATGTTAAATAATAATAATGAAAGGCAGCATGGAATGAATGTTGGATGTGACATCCAAATGACCTCAGTTCAAATTCTAGTTCTGTCCTTTAACTGAGTGACCTTGGGCTACTTGTTTGATTTCTTTAAATTCAGTTTTCTCATCTGTAAGTGAGTGGGTGAGACTAGAGGACCTCTGGAGACCTTTCAAGCATCAAATCTATTATCCTCTATACTACAGATCTATGTGCAGATCTAAGGTTGGAGGAGGCAATACAATAAATAGTCCATTAACTGAATTCAATAGTTGAATTCATAGCCTGTATAGCCCTCTTGGACACAGATTACTCTACCCCCTAAAGTAATTTACTTTGGAGACTTGGCAAATTATAAATGTCCTCTCAATAGAGGGAAGGCATTACCCAAATTTCCCAAGGATTTCAACTTTAAAAGTCCGATTTTAGAGAAGCCTGGATGGTGTATGAACCAAAAAAGGAAATACAACACTGTTTAATGAGTCCAGTTAGTCCTGCAACTTTAGAGGCCAAGACACAGAGGCAGGGAAGAGCCAAAAATGATGGAGATGAGGATGCAAAGGTGTTAATCATTTGCAAATGAAGATGGGATGGAGCTAAGTTGTAACTAGATATAGGCACAAATAATCGGGTAGAACCAGCAGACCACAGGGCCAGTGAAATATATAAACTCCCCCTCCATCCCTAGAACCAGGAAGCCACTTTCTTCAACCTTGTCTAACCACTCATTTCCTGTTTTCTTTCTGAACTTCTGGAAAGAGCATTTTGTCTGTGTGTTTGTGTGTGTGTGTGTGTGTGTGTGTGTGTGTGTGTGTGTGTGTGTGTGTGAAGACCATCTTCCTCCTTTTGGTAATAATCAATGCAACTAGCATTTTGCAAGCTTTATTTAATTGTTAATTCTCCTTATTTTTCTGTAATATTTGATGCTGACATACACAAATATATACACACACACATGTGATGGCCATCTAATATGATTGTCTTACTCTGAATGAGTGGAGGAAGATTGAGAAAAAAGAAGTCAAATGTAATGAAAAGAGAAACTACTTTTTTCTAATTTGGGCTGAATGAGGGCAAAACTAATGAAAGATGGTGTTTGCTGTTCGTGTTAATTTCCCAAATGTAATTATGCATTATATTGGATATATCATTTTTCCAGAATGTATTTGTACATCATATGTCTATATGTACATGCCTGGTTAGTTAGGTGGCTTGGTGGATACAGCCTAGAGTCAGAAAGACTCATGAATTCAAATCCAGACTCAGATACTTATTAGCTGTGCGACCCTGGGTAAGCCACTTAACCCTGTTTGCCTTGGTTTCCTCATCTGTAAAATGAGCTAGAGAAGGAAATGGCAAGCCACTTTAGAATCTTTGCCAAGAAGACCTCAAAGCATTGCCAATTGAACAACAACAAAAAACTATATATGGACATATATAGTCCTTTTCTTTTGGATCCCAGAAAGATTTATAAGGAAACAGAACTGAAAGCCCCCTCCTTCCTCTTCCCGTTTCTCTCTCTCCCTCTTCTCCCTCTCTCTTTCAAGGATCAGTATGGGGTTGGTGCATTTTTTTTCACTTGAGGGAATCTTGGAGCTAAAGCAGATTAGAAGTTAGGATGGCTGCTAACTTTGATCTTGAATATGCTTGGCACCTGCCCTCTCTACTTCCCAGGAACCCCATCCTAGTCAAAGACACTACCCTCCCTGCCCTAATGTTTGTCCTTCATTTTTTTTAGGTTTTTGCAAGGCAAATGGGGTTAAGTGGCTTGCCCAAGACCACACAGCTAGGTAATTATTAAGTGTCTGAGACCAGATCTGAGCCCAGGTACTCCTGACTCCAGGGCTGGTGCTTTATCCACTACACCACCTAGCCGCCCCTTGTCCTTCATTTTTGAAGAAGACCATGACATCAGGGATGTGAAGCCTTGCCAAGCACATGAATTGAATTTGAATGAGAGGGGTGCTATGGCTAGGTCACCAGTCTCACTTTCTCTTCTGGAGCCCTCTGGGTCCAGTGGCCAGATAGAAATCAGGACAACTGGAGATGGCCCTGGATGCAAGGCAATCAGGGTAAAATGACTTGCCCAAGGTTACACAGCCAGTAAGTGCAAATATCTTAGGCTGGATTCAAACTCGCATCCTACAGGGCTTTATTCACTTCTCCACTTAACTTCTCTGCCCTTCTCCCCATTAGAAGACTTGAAATAGAAGTGGGATTATCCCAACCCCCTCTTGCTCCCTCTCTCTGTTGGGACAGTATCATAGGGCTAACTTACAGTGTAATAATCTTTCAGGAAAGGGGAAGAATGAGAAAAAGATGGGGGGAAATGTCATTCCCCCAAACATATGCTACAGGTGCTCTAATGATAGCACTCAATCTGGGACCTCTATGGAATAACCAAAGAAAGAGAGGCTACTGAGTGTTGCATTCAAATAGCCTGTTAAGTGGATTCATTTGGCAAGAGTGAGGCTGATTGAGAGGCAGCATCAAGCCTGGGAGAAAGCTGGGTGGAGTCTCCCCAGGGAGAAGAGAGAGCCAGAGAAAGTGAGAGCTGGCACCTGGGGCATGGTGACAAGCCAGTGAGAGGGCAGCCTGAAGTGGGTAGTGCTACTAAACAACACACCCAGGGAAGTCTCTGTGAGGAAGAGAAGCATGACTCAACATCTCTCTTCTTGCCTAGCTGAATGCCAAGTTGGACCCCTGTTAGAGACATGGTTGGCATGGAATGACTTTGTGACCTCTCCATACCTGCTAATCTGCTAGGAGGGGATAATGGTGGAAGGGAGGGAGCAAATATCCTTTGTAAAATACGAGCCAAAGAAACCAGAGCTATTATCTTTCTTAGTGGTTTATGTACATTTTCAGAAAGCATGCTATGCTTCATATAAATATCTTAAACCACAACCTCAACTTTTCAACCTTCCTATCAATTACATTTAGATTTTTGAAACTCAAAACAGGACTTTATTTATAGGATAGTGGCTACCCTTTTTGTCTTCTCTTTTCCTTCCTTAAAGATATTTTATTATTTTTAAATTTTACTTGATTTTTTTAATAACTGGTTTTTAATAACTGGTTTTTCTTTTGTCTCCCTCCCCCCAACGTAAGAGAGAAAAAAAGAAAAGCTAAATCCTTGTAACAAATAAGCATAGTCAAGGAAAACCAATTCTCACATTGCCCTTGTGGAAAACTATGTCTGATTTCAATAACTCTGGAGGAGAGAATGAGGCTGAGTCTTTGCAAAGCTCTGCTCACTCAATGCTCAAGTCAAGATATACTGCTGTTATCATTAGAGGACAAACAACAATGTCTCAGTCTACGTCTTGAATCCATCCACTTTTTTTAAGAAACTGGTAGAGCCTCATCAGTCTTTGGATATCAGCAATATCTTCCATCCTCCCCGATAATGAAGAGAATTAGTTGAACAAAACAAACCCTCACATTAATGAGAGGGTCCACTTTTCAAGATTTAGGGTCTTACCCTTTAAAACAGAGTAACCTGTTTGACAGAGAGTAGCTTGTCCACCATCTCAAAAAAATGTAGATGCAAATTTCTCCTAAAGAGACTAAAAGGTAGTTAATTTTTTTGCTGCTAAGTTGACTTATCCATGTCCCCGTTTGCACAGAAGGAATATGCCTCTAAATACTGAGTACTAAGAAAAGTGATCATTTTTCTGATGTACAAGTTAAAATCCCATCAGATAAAACAACGAAAATCCTTTAAGATGTCACGAAACTGCCTAGAGTTGAGATGGAAATTTAGATTTTTGCTACCCATAGTTGATATGGATAAAATGAATATATTTTCTAGTGGATACATCAATGAATTAAGAATAGAGCACATTACAATGTGCCTCCTATTTCTCCTTTCCAGGGTATAAACTGGAAAACTCCATGAAAATGACAGAATGATTTTGAATTAAGTTCACTTGTTTATTTATACCATTCTCAGACATAAGTTTGAGAACTCAAATTTTGTCAATTTTTTGGTATTTTTCTTTTTAGCACAACTAGTATCTTGAAAATATTGCTTCCTCTTCTTTTTTTAACTTCGATTTTTTTTCCTGTCAGTTAAAATTGGGAAAATTCATGGAAAGTTGGAAATGGAAAATTGAGAGGGAAAAAATTCTTGAGTTGGGTTTGACGTACCATTAGGGAGAGTCTTATGCCATTCCCTATTTAAATTCTCAAGCCCTTTGCAAGAATGTTAGTTCTTGCATCAGTATACATATATATATATTGGTCACTGGGCAAGAAATTCACATTTAGATTATCAACAACTGTAATATTGCTTATGAAGGTTATAAAAATGGAGGAATTTTTAGCACATTCTGGTCTATTTTCTTCTACTCTACTATTTACTTCTTCTCATTGTTGTTACAGAAATAGATTTAGGACCAAAAGTTTTTGACAAAAACCTTTTGGGGAGGGGGGAGGAGTTGATTCTTACTAAAATATGCTGACAAGTATTTGTTTTGTTTGACATATAACACTTTGGAGAATGACTTCCAGTGCTAAATGAGTATAGCCAAGAAACAAGTGCTTAAGACAATAATAATCATCAGAAGAGATAATTAGTTCCAAGCAAAGGCATTTATTGAAATGGTATAGTATGGAGAATAACAACAAAACATTTCCTCCATAAACCTGAGATCTGTCTCATTAATACATGCTGCAATTGTGGAAAGAGTAGACATGTGGAATTACTTACATGTAGTTCACACAAGTGATGTCTGGAAACATTCATTAACAGGGATTATGACAAGGGAGCACACACACACATATATGACCAGG
Source organism: Macrotis lagotis (assembly GCF_037893015.1). Classification (NCBI taxonomy): domain Eukaryota; kingdom Metazoa; phylum Chordata; class Mammalia; order Peramelemorphia; family Peramelidae; genus Macrotis; species Macrotis lagotis. Next base: position 275,597,684 of record NC_133659.1, on the reverse strand, counting down.
AAACTAATATAGAGAAGTAACAGACCTCTGATTGCTATAGGGTTCCTAATGTGTTTCAGGGATGCTTTCACATTGCTCCAATAAGCCTTGACAACTCGATGGGTAATATGTTGCTGAATACAGGCCAGTTGGTGTACCCCTTCCAGTGATGAAACCCTTGGCTATCTCTTCCATCAGGCCCCATATTTTCCTAGCTAAAAGCCTAAATATAGACTTTCTCCATCCATTGTAGAAAAGGCAGAAAACCCTTGATCTAGGACCAGCAAATAGCTTTCCCTTTTCTTGTTCATTCAGAGTCTTAACTCAGAAGACCTCATATCTCCCCAAAAGATTTTGTGTACCAATTGTCCAAGCTATCGTCTGAACAAAGATCCAACTTGTTTTAGCAAGCAAAAAGTCCCTTGTCCTTTCTTTGAATTCCTATTCTGAGATGAGGGATTAAGCTCTCAGAATTCTCCTAGTTATGGTAAGCATTCATAAACTTTTCCAATTTGCACTTTTTAAAGACTAGACAATAAATAAGATAATAGTTATTTGCTTAATAACTACTAAATAACTCTGATATTCAGTATTTCCTACTAAGTAAACATCTATGGAATTGAATTATCTCCTACAGGAAACTTTTCCTGATTTTCTCCTGTTCAGTTTTCTATGCCCCCTCTCAATTGAAATTGGAATATAACTTTGAATATACTTTGTTTTTATTTAATTGTGCTTGTATTATATTTTTCCATCTAACCCTTCAGTAGAATGTAAATTCCTTCAGGATAAAGGCTATTTAAATTTAGTGTCTTGCAAAAAATAAATTTTCAATGATGTTTTTTGAATTTATATATACATATACAAATATATATTCATATTTATATATACAAAATACATTATATATACAAATTTATATATTATGAATATACATGTTATATATGTGTATATATGTATATACATATATATATATATATGTACTAGAAAAGGAAGTGGGAGAATGCCACTCAATGGGTAGACCACTCAAGTGCTATATAGATCTCCTTTAGAATCTTAGGAAGACATCTAGCATGGCTCCCTGACAGGAGATTTACAGAAAGCAAAATAGAGATTTTTAATAATAATAAGGTACATAGGAGTTTTATTCTGTACCAGCAAAGGGTTGCTTGCAAGGAAACTTGCTTATATGAAATCACAGATTAATTTATGTATCAAAGTATCTTATGTAGCTATAAGAATTTAAACTCTCAAAGTAAAGGTTCTTAAAGTTTTTGTGTGGGTTATGTTATAAGGGTGTGCTGGTAAATATTTAATAACAGTCTTCAAAAAATATCTGTTTGATACACTTTTACACTTAACCTACTGACTAAGAATTGGAAATTGAAGGGCTGCCTGTCAACTGGGGAATAGCTAAATGAGCTGTCATGCATAAATTATGATGAAATAATATTGTGCTATAAGAAATGACAAGCAGGATGATTTCAGAAAAACCTGGAAAGACTTACATGAACTGATATATAGCAAAATGAACAGAACTAGACAGACCCGGATACAGTAACAATAATGTTTGAAGAAAATCTATGAATGGCTTTAGCTTTTCTTAGCAATACAATGATCTAAGAACAATCCTGAAGGGCTGATTATGAAGTACACTATCCTCTACCAGAGAAAGAACTGATATTGTTTGAAAACAGACTGAAGCATGCTGTTTTTCACTTTTCTTTATTTTTCTTTTGTTTGAATTTTCTCATACAAAATGACCGATATGGAAATGTTTTATATGATTGCACATGAATAAATTGTATCTGATTGCTTGCCATCTGGGAGGGAGGGAGAAGGGACAAATAGAATTTGTAGCTCAATCTTTAAAATACAACTATTAAAAATTAAAAAAGAGAAAGCTAATAAAATGTGAATCTCTGGAAAAAAAGTTTTAACTTGCATTAGAAATATTTTCTCTATCATTTTATTAAATCTAGACAATCAATAAAGCAATAAACCAAGGTTGATTTGTAGCCTCTGTTGATTTATTATAAATACTCATACTGAGATCATAACAATTAGCTCACTTGAATTGAAATTTTCTATGTGCCTATCCAGTATGCTTTACTAGAATATAATAAGGTCCTTGAACATATGGACCTTGTCTTATTCATCTTTGTTTACTTACAACACCTAGCTCTATGTCTTTCACATAGTGGTTATTTAATAAATATCTAATTTTCATTAGATGGTCAAATGTTTTTCAGAAATGTGTTGCTATTGATTTGGGCTCTACAGCTGACTTTTTTTTTCTTTTCAGAAGAGTTCCTTTTTTTCAGTCTTCTATTTATCCTCTCTGTATGCTAGTGAGACAAAGGAATAATGGCTAAACTGATGGATTTGTAGTCTTCATGAGATCTGTGTTAAGTTCAGCCTCTGATGTTTACTAGTTGAGTTACCATGTGGAACTTCACTATTCACATCTGTTTATCAAGAGTTCAATTAACTATCTTCTACTGCCCCTTTCAACTCTAGAGGTCCATGACATCCTCTAATAATAATAGTCATTGGCTCTTTCAGATGCTTGAAAAACAATTAATAACTGACCTTGTTCAATGTTTAAGATGAAATTGGGAAGATGGGATTGTTCTGAGATCATTGTATTGCTGAGAATAGTTAAAGTCATTCATAGATTTTCTTCAAATAATATTGCTTTTAGTGTATCCAACGTCTTACTGGTTCTGTTTGTTTTACTATTATCAGTTCATGTAAATCTTTCCAGGTTTTTCTGAAATCATCCTGCTTGTCATTTCTTACAGCACATTACCAGGCAAATCTTTTGTTTAAATGACTTTTTCCACTAGTCATGTACTGTGTAACCACCAATATAAATTTTCTCTTGTATATTCTGAGCTTCCAAGAGTTATCTTTGTTTTTGCAATGATTAATGGGACATAAAGTACTTAGAGTCTCTTCTAGGATAATGGTGGATAAGTTTTTTTTGATCAAGAGGGAAGCATGGGTAGCAGAAAAGTGTACTAAGTGTACTAAGAATTAATCCATCTGGATTTAATTCCCAGTTTAAGTGCCTACTAACTATTGATGTTGGCAAGTTATTGAACCTTGCTAATTTGTTTCCTTTTCTACAAATGAGGATAATTTTAATCCCATTTTTCAGATGTATTGCTACCTACTGTTCAGTGTTATTATGACAAAAGTATTTTGTGTGGGATTTGGTCCAGGGGAACTTGCCAACTTTGTGTTGAATTAAATTGTTTTAAAAATGTTGTATCTCCACCCCTCTCCCCCCCCATCAAAAAGATTATAAAATCATAGTTATTATTAAGATGAATAGGGTAAAGGGTGGAAGTGAAATGATTTGTTAAGCATTGTGATTTTCTTGGTACAGGGGAACTATCAATGCAATAGAGCATTTTGTTTTGTTTTATTTTGAAACTTTTATAGGCATAGTTACCCAGAGCTTTGAAAAGTTAAGTGACTTGCCTAGAGTTACATAACCAGTGTGCTGGAGATGAGACTTGAACTCAGGTCTGCTTGATTTCTAGATTGAAATGATGCCTCTTATAAATGAGATAATATCTCCTAAATATTTAATGTATTTGGTCATCCCCAAGGTTTAGTTATTGTGTTGGTCACTGATGAACAGTTATATTCAACTCAATTTGACACTGCTCCCTTCTAATTTTATCCCCACCCCAAAATCATTATTATCAACAAACATTTATTCAGTGCCTACTGTCTGCCAAGCACTGTCTGAAGTACTTGGAATAAAAGAATGGCAAAAGATAATCCCCACCCTCAAAGAGTTCATGAAACTCCAATAGGGGATACATATGTCAAGTAACTATTGAAAACCAGCAAATGACTACATATAAATAGGAAGTAGTCTCAAAAGGAAAATGTTAGCGATCAAGGGCAGGAAGGTGATTTCAAGTGCATCTTGAAAGACCAGTTTGTCTAAAAATTCAGTATTTAGCATATGCATCTTCTCTATTGACAACAGTTACAGTAGTCACTTGCTTTAGTAACTGATATTCATGAGCTGCTATGGACAGAACGTTTTTTAGGAACTGATGTCCAGTCTTATTTGATTTGAATTAGGCTGGTCTTGAGAGGACAGACATATTTTACTCAATGTCTTTCTAGCTTGGGAGAATTTGCCATATTTCTGGTATTACTCTTGTGAATCCAGTATCATCTCCTCAGCATTATGATGGATGGCTTGGACTGGGGATGTAAGTGGAGGAATCCCAAACTAATAAAAGATGAAATCATTTCCCTGTCACTTAATGACTACTTTTAGCTAATTCATGCTTTGTTTTTTCCAAAAGTGGCTTCAAAGTTGTCATTGACCAACTGTTAAAATTTCCCAACTCTTCTTTAAAAATTTTTATTGAGATCCTTTCTTTTTACATCATTTCATTTCATCAATTCCCCTTTTACCTAGTCAGCCATTCCTTTGGCATGATGGGGGAAAGACAGAGACACACAGAGAGAAACAAAGACAGAGACAGCAAGACAGTGAGACAGAACTGTAGAGAGACAAAGAGACAGTCATAGAGTCACACAGAGAGATAGGACAGAGACAGATACACAAGCACAAAGAGAGAGAGAGACAGATAAATAGAGACAGAGGCAGAAAGACAGATATATACAGAGACACACACATAGAAACAGAGAGAGAGAAAGATGGGAGAGAGAAAGAGAGAAGGCAATGGAAGGAGAGATGAAAGGAAGAGAGATAGAAAGATAAAAAAAAGCAGTCTGTCTCACTTTTGGCACTTCAGGCTCACAGCTGGGCTATATATAGGGAAACATTTCTGCAAGTTACCTAGAAGTATTGCCCAGAAGGCATCTCCAGTTTGAGACTTGTAATAGAAATCTAACTTCCTGAGAAAAGAACCCCAGCATTTCTCCCAGCACTTCTAACTTAAGAGTATTAGTTACTTTAAATGGGGGGGCGGGGGGTCATTGTAGCGACATAGTGATGTGTTTCCAAAGAGGCTTTCATGAGACCTTAGACTAAATGGTTCCAGAGAGACGACATAATTCAAAATGGGGAAATGAAATGCTGGACAGCATTTATGAATCATTTGAAAGTTCCTTTCTTAGGGAAAGAAACATATTCTTCCACTAAAGGGCTACTCTAATGCCTCTTCATTGTGTGAAAGTGACCTTGTATCCCAAAGACTATTCCAGTAGATCATGAGCAATGACAGACCCCAACAAGTCAGATAGTCTTTGATTATAAGCACAGTGATCGAGTATGCATCTGTCACCAACAGACAAAGCTAGTTGAATTCAGAGGGAGGAAGAAACCTCAGATGCTATCAAGTCTTCATTTTATATAATGGGTAAACAGTCTGAAAAAAAGTCAATTGTCTCATTCAGGGTCATTTAATAAATATCTTGTCTTCCTGAATTTGGTTTCAATACAATATCTGCTAAACCACTCCCTCCTGAGGAGGAAGCGGAAGAGTTAATCTAGAAAATAGTTAAGAAGTATTTATTAAGCATCTAATATATGACAAGGACCACGTTGTTTTGAAGATACAAAAAAGGCCAAACAAATAACCTCTGCCCTCAAGGAGCTCACAATCAAAGTGGAGGAAGACAGTAGTGGTACCTATTAACAAACAAGATACAGACAGGATAAATTGGAGATAATCTCAAAGGGAAGCACCAAAGATTAAGGAGATCTAGTGAAGGGTTCTTGTAGAAGGAATTTAGCTGATACTTGAAGGATGACAGGGATGTTAAATGGCAGAGATGAGGAAGGAGAGAGGAGAGAGAGAGAGAGAGAGAGTGAGGCCAAAGAGTGATTTATTTCTTTCTCAGTTTTAAAAAATATCATTTTCAGATACTATAGCTTTTGCATTTTGACTATATTTCCATAACATTATTAAACAATTAAGAATTAATTTAATTAAATCAATTATTGATAAGAAAGGTTCTTAGCAACAAATTTATTTCAGGTAAGTAAGAGCTTACATCTTACTGATGTATGTGTGTAATTAAAAGAGAGTTAATTGGTTTCTAGACTCAGATATTATATCTGTATTATTAAAGTTGAGTAGCAGCTTGGTATAGTGAGTAGAAAAACCTGTTTCTGGAATCAGAAAGACCTGTGTTCAAATCCTGCCTCTGACACATACTGTGTGACCCAGACAACTTACTTAATCTATATGTAGTCTGTATATATATATATATATATATATATATATATATATGTATATGTATATATATAGTCATATATGTATATATATATATATATATATATAGTCTTATCTGTATATAGTCCTAAGACTATATACATTTCAGAGCATGTGCTGATTTGCTGAGTTTCTTTAAGTATACTTCTCATTCTAATGCATTTGTAAGTCTGGTTCAAAATGTCATTGGGTTGTTGTCCAATTCATGTCAAGGTGGTGAAAATGCAAGCTGATTTACAATAGAGAGATATCTCTTAGGCACCTGTCATTTTTAGAGAGGGGCCCAGATGATGACCAAGAGTTCTAGGCTGTCTCCACCCAGGTAGAAGTGGAGATATGATCAAAGAAATGGGGGTGAGTTGACTTGCTAGGTATATGCTGCTTCCTTCTTTCTCAGGGTTTTGTATTGCTTTAGTTAGGCAGACAGCAGGGCAGCTAGGCGGCACAGTGGATAGAGCTCTAGCTTTAGAGTCAGAAGGACAGGAGTTTGAGTCCAGACACAGGTACTTGACACTTAACTAACTGTGTGGTCACTTAACTCCCATCTTCAATTTTCTTGATTCATATCTGGCCACTGGACCCAGATGGCTCTGGAGGAGAATGTGAAGCCGGTGGCTTAGCACAGTGCCCCCTCACTCAAATTCAATCCATTGCTTGTCATGGCATCACTTTCCCTGATGTCACAGTCTTCTTTGAGAACAAAGGGCAAACATCATCAGTCAAGCAACAGACATGGTCAACTACAAATTCAGCATATACTAGGAGCCAGGGAGAACTAAATGTGGATACTGATGTCTTGGCCCAAAGTTTTCATGGCCCTAAGGCTATGGGGATATCTAAATAAGAAGCAAAGGGAACTGGCAGTAACTGCTGATATTTGAAGATTTCCAAGAGATAAATATGGCAACAGAATATGTTAACCTCCTTTGCTTCAATTGTCTGTAGTTGTTGTAGGAAGTCACACAAGATGACAAGTGAATTAGTGATGCTAAAGGCTGGAAATTACTTTCATGGCTAATTTGAAAGGAAAAACATACAGTAAAGTGGAACTAAGAGGTTAATTAGAGAAAGTTATACCTGAGGGGATCAATTTAGGAAGTGATTAAGAAAGAATGATCCAACTCCAAACAATGAGTGCCAGAAAGGAGTGCCAACCTTTATACCAGTCCAGTATGGCTCCACACCATAACCATCACTGTCAGACTCCTGTAAGCTATTCCTTTCAATTTAGTCCTTGATATCAGCTGAGCCATTGTAGCTTTTTTTTCTAGTAAGAATCTTACCGTTAAATGAATCTTTGCTAATAAGTACCAGAAAAGCTTGTCAGTTCAGGAAATTTCTGTTACTCTACCCTCAAAAGCTATATAGAGAGTAGAATGAATGAAAGCAAGATTTTTTATCATTGTAAAATTATTATTATTCATTCTGAAAGAGGAGACAAGTGACTATTTTACAAAGTAATTTGATTGTTATTATTAGCCTATTAATGCTTTGGATGTAGAAGAGAAGTAGTGGTTCTCAAATGGAACTTCTTGGTTAAAACTGATCAAGTGTCCCAGACTACACCAATGCTAGTATAATGTAGTACCATTCTCTTGGATGGAAACATTTGTGACAGATCACTATTTTGATCATGCTTTCTGCTTCCCTTTGTAGTACATAGTCCCTAGTCTTCTCTGTGCCGACTTCCCTAGCTTTGGCTCACTATTATCATCCATTCTGGTTTTACCCCTTTGCTTAATCCCCAAGATTTTACTATCCTCAGTATCTCTGGCTTGACCCCATTCATGGTATTACTGCCTGTTCTTTCACATCAGGATTTGAATTTCCCAAAATACTCTTTCCATTGGAACTCATTAATCACTACCCATTCCCTCACCACTTAGTCCTACTCTCAGGAGAAGAGAGATTTGATAATCTGCCAGGGTGGTAGATAAAAATTAGATTAAATTTCTATACATATTTTCAGAACCAAGAACAATGTCCCTCATGCAGTTGACATTCAACTATATCCAATTCAACTGAATTTAGGGTGGTTATCTCCAAATATAATAGTTTACCCATAAGCTTCCTGATTATTTTGGGGTTCCTTCCCCTTCTTTCCTTTCTCCCTCCTTGCACAACTTTTCCTCTGATTTTTTTTTCCTTTTGCAAGGCAATGGTGTTAAGTGGTTACACAGCTAGGTAATTATTAAGTATCTGAAGTCAAGTTTGAGCTCAGGTTCTCTTGACTTCAGGACCAGTGCTCTATCCACAGCATATTTATGGGAAAGCCACTTAATCTTTCAAGGCCTCATATTTCTCAGTTGTTAAAGGGGAACAATAATACTTATACTACCTATTTCAGAGGATCATTATGAGGAAAGTGCTTTATAAACCTTAAATTACTTTTCAAATGTGAAAGTAGTATTAGGTGCTATAGGAGTTATAAATGTGTAAGATATGGTTCCTAAGCTAAGAAAAACAAAAAGACATCCATAAATGACCACACATGAATTAAGTACTTTTTCAACTTTCTTTTTACCATCCATGTCACTCTATTTTCTTTAGGTTTTCTTTTTTACATTCATTCTCCAATTTTTTAACCATTTTAATTTTTCTTTTCCAAATGCTCTACAGATTTCTTTACATCTTATGTTCCTTTGTTAGGTGACTGATAATAGACTTTTGTGAAAAATGAGATAGCATACTTAAAAGGTTTTTTGTTTTGGTAGGAAGTAAATTTTAAAGAATTATATAAATATCAGTAAATTATAATCTTGTTATTTCAATGTGGATCCCTAAACTCACTATAATATTTTAAAAATTGAGTATTTGGTACTCAAGTTTTGGTATTTTACCTCATTTTTGCCTATTCAAAATTAGTCCATACTTCAATGTTATAAAAGAAACCATAGTAGAGAGAGAAAAGTTATTTTAAAAATCTCCCAAAACACTTTCTCTTACACAGTACGCTCAAACTTGAAGCAAACATCTAGGGAATTCAAATGGTCAAGAATACCTCATGATTCCTGGCCTGGGAATTCTTTGTGCTCTTAGCAGAGTCTCTACCAAACGCATTTTTGGTGAGCAGAATCAGCAGTAGGAGAGTAAGTCTCTTATTCTACTGGCTTAGCTTTTTGTAGGACTCTATTACTTGATTGAGGCAAGAAGACTAGTTCAGGTCTTTCAGATATAGCACTTTCTGATGCATATCTTCACTGGATATGAATGCCATTGCTACCAGTTCCAATTGTTGGGAAGGCCTGGCTGATAATTTTGATAATTTCCTGAATTTACTGGTCATCTAGGCACATCCCTTCCAGAATATTCATTCACCTAAGATAAAGAAGAAACAAAAAGCATGATGAAGAAATGGAGATATCTTGTATTTACAGACACTTGATGCTAAAGTGGAAGATACTGAAGCTGCTACCCTTCTCTCATTTGCTCCCAGAAGTTCACTGCAGTTCTTGCATCACTTGTCATCAGCAAGGTAAAGAAGAAAAAGGGGTCAAGAGAGGGATGCAACTATCTGATTGCATGCCTTTTAGGTTTTGGCTCAAAAATCAATTAGAAGGGGTTTTTTTTTTGTTATGACATAGTATGAATGCCTAAGTTATCATGACTCATGAAATAAAAAGGTACCATGCCTGATAACTCATAAAATAAAAAGGACAGTGGTTTAAGATCCTTTTGAGGAGAAACTAGGGGTGTAGTGGATAGAGTGCCAACTCTGAGTCAGGAGGAATGAGTTCAAATATGGCTCAGATGCTGAATAATTACCTAAATATATGACCTTGGGTAAGTCACCTAACCCCATTGCCTTGACATTAAAAAAACTAAGAAAAAAAAGCTCCTTTTGAGTGGTAAAATTTCTTAGAACACTAAATATTTACCTATATGACCTTTAGCAAGTCACTTACACTTTCTGGGTCTCAATTTCCCTATGTATAAAATGTAAAGGTTGAATTAGATATTCTCTCATGGTCCTTCTATTTCTGAATCCTATAATTTTTAGGTAAAAGAAACTCTTTGAAAAAGAAAAATAGCATTAGTAAGTTGCATCAAAATATTATAAATCCAACTTAAGAGTAAAGAAAAATCTTATACATAAAATTATATTTTTTCATAAAACAAGTTTAGTTTTATTAATTCAATGAATTTCTTACTTTGAATTTTATTAATCTCTTCTTTAATTTCAGGATTTCCAATTTCCTGTTTAATTGGAGATTTTTAATTTATTCTTTTTCTGACTCTTTTAGTCACACTCCAATTCATTGTTCTGCTTTTTCTCTATTTTACTGATGTGAGTATTTAGAGATATAAATTTTTTTCCCAAGAATTGCTTTGGTTGCATCCCATAAATTTTGATATATTGTTTCATGGTTGTCCTTCTCTTTATTGAAATTATTGTTTCTATGATTTGTTCTTTGTTCTACTCATTCTATAGGGTTAGATGATTTAGTTTCCAATGGAGTTTTAATCTATATTTCCATGGCCCTTTATTAAATGCAATGTTTATTGCATCATAATCTGAAATGAATGCATTTAACATTTCTGCATTTGAGTGTGAGATTTTTATGCCCTGTTACATAGGCAATTTTTTTAGGTTTTTGCAAGACAATGGGGTTAAGTGGCTTGCCCAAGGCAACAGAGTTAGGCTATTATTAAGTGTCTGAGGCTGGATTTGAACTCAGATCCTCCTGACTCCTGGACTGGTGCTCTATCCACTGTACCAACTAGCCAGCCCCCCAATAGTCAATTTTTGTGTAGGTTTCATGTACCACTGGAATAAAGGGATGCTCCTTTCTATCCCCATTCAATTTTTCTCAGGGGTCTGTCATGTCTAATTTTTCTAAAATTAGATTCACCTCAGTTTCTTTCTTGTTTATTTAGTGATTACATTTATCTAGTTCTGAGAGGAGGAAATTGAGGTCATCTACTAATATGGTTTTACTATCTATTTCTTCCTGTATCTCATTAAATTTATCCTTTAGAAATCTGGATGCTATGCAAAGTTGGTATATATATTTTTAACATTATTTCATTGTCTAGGGTACTTTTTTTAAAGCAAGATGTAGTTTCCTTCCTTATCTCTTTTAATTAGATTTATTTTTGCTTTGGCTTTGTCTGTGATCAGGATTGCTAACCCTGCTTTTTCTTTTTTATTTCAGCTGAAAGATAATATATTCTGCTCCAGTCTTTTCCCTCTACTCTGTCTGTTCTCTCTGCTTTAAATGTGTTTCTTGTAAACAATAAATTATAGGATTTTGACTTTTAATTCACTCTACTATCTGCTTCCATTTTATGCATGAGTTCATACCAGTCATATTCACAGTTATGATTACTGTGTATTTCCTTCCATCTCAGTTTCCCATTCATACTATTCTTTTCCTTTTACCTTGTCCCTCCTCACGTCACAAAACCAGTGTTTTTTTCTCTTTTTTCTTTTTTTTATTAAAGATATTTGAGTTTTACAATTTTCTCCTAATCTTGCTTCCCTCCCCCCCCACCCCCACCCCACAGATAGCACTCTGTCAGTCTTTACTTTGTTTCCATGTTGTACCTTGATCCAAATTGGGTGTGATGAGAGAGAAATCATATCCTTAAAGAGAACAGAATTCTCAGAGGTAACCAGATCAGGCAATAAGATATCTGTTTTTTTTTTCCAAATTAAAGGGAATAGTCCTTGTACTTTGTTCAAACTCCACAGCTCCTTATCTGGATACAGATGGTACTCTCCTTTGCAGACAGCCCAAAAAAACCAGTGTTTTTTTTTTGACCACACTCAATCCATCTTCCCTTCAATCAACTTCCTCTTTTCTTGTTTCCCTTCTCTCCTACTTCCCTACAAGATAATATAATTTCTATTTCTAACTGAGGACGTATATTACTCCCTCTTCGGGATAACCTGAATGAGAGTAAGGTTCAAACAGTGCTCACTCTGCTCCTTTCTTTCCCTCAGTTGTAAAAGGTGTTTCACACCTTTTTATGTGATACAATTTATCTGCTCTCTACTTCTCCCTTTCCTCTTCTCCCTTTTTTCTCACCCCTTAATTAGATAGATAGATAGATCCTATCAAAGTCAACTTGTATACACATCCTTTGTGTATGTATAATACTTCTAAGTGCTCTGATAGGGATACAATTCTTAAGAGTTACAGGGATCATCTTCTCATGTAAGGATGCAAAGAATTTAATCACATTGAATAACATGTTTTTTTTCTTTCCTGTTTACTTTTTTTATGGGTTTTTTTTTGAGTCTTGTAATTGGTTTTTTTCATCAAGAATGCATAAAAGTCTTCTATTTCATTGAATATCCATTTTTCTCTGAAAGATTATGTTCAGTTTTGCTTGGGAGAGGATTCTTGTTTGTAATCCCAGAACCTTTATCTTCTGGAATATTGTATTCTAAATCCTCTAATCCTTTGATGTAGAGGCTGCTAAATCCTTTGTAATACTGATGGATTCCTTGAAATTTGAATTGTTTTGTTCTGGTTGCTTACAATATTTTATCTTTGATCTGAGAGTTCTGAATTTGTTATAATATTCCTTGGAGGTATTTTTTTAGGTTTTTGCAAGGCAAATGGGATTAAGTGGCTTGCCCAAGGCCACACAGCTAGGTAATTATTAAGTGTCTGAGACCAGATTTGAACCCAGGTACTCCTGACTCCAAGGCCGGTGCTTTATCCACCACACCACCTAGCCACCCCCCTTGGAGTTTTCTTTTGGGGATCTCTGGTGAATTCTTTCGATTACTATTTTACCTTTTGTATCAGGGCAGTGTTCCTTGAAGATTATTATCCATCCTCTTTGATCCTCACAAAAACCTGTAAAATGGTAATACAAGTACTTTGAAAAAGTAATATGCTCTAAGTAGTGAAAAGTGTCCTAAATTTGTGATCTGAGGACTTAATTAAGTGTATGCATTAACTCCATTATTTACTAATTCTGTGACTTTGGAAAGTCTCTTTCATTTCTCTATCTGTAAAGGGATTGAATTAGATGACTATTAAGGTCATTTCATTTCTAAATCCCATGAACCTTGGTGATCTCTAACAGTTTATTCTGAACCCTGGATTCTTTTAAAAAATATAGATGTTGCTGTTGGTGGAGTTATGAACTCATCCAACTGTTTTGGAGAGCAATTTGGAACTATGCCCAAAGGTCTATAAAACTGTGCATACCCTTTGATCCAGCAATACCATTACTATGTCTATATCCCAAAGAGATCATAAAAACAGGGAAAGGACCCATATGTACAAAAATATTTATAGCAGCTCTTTTTTTTTGTAGTGGTAAAGAATTGGAAATCGAGACAATTCTCATCAATTGGGGAATGGTTGTACAAATTGTGGCATATGAATATGATGGGAGTACTATTATTCTGTCAGAAATCATGAGAAGGTGGATTTCAGAAAAACCTTGAAAGATCTACATAAACTAATGCTGAGCAAATCAGCAGAACAAGGAGATAAATGTACATTTTTTTTTTAGTTTTTGCAAGGCAATGGGGTTAAAGTGGCTTGCCCAAGGCCACATGACTAGGTAATTATTAAAGTGTCTGAGGTCACATTTGAACTCAGGTACTCCTGACTCCAGGGCCGGTGCTCTATCCACCGTACCACCTAGCTGCCCCTGATAAATGTACATCTTAACAGCAACATTATGTAATGATCAACTTTGATAGACAGCTCTTTTCAATGATGCAGTAATCAAAAACAATTCTAAAAGGTGTGTTGAAAAATGCCATCCACATCCAGAGAAATAAATATGGAGCCTGAATGAAGACTAATGCATACTATTTTCATTTTAACATATTTATTGTATGTTTTTTCTCATAGTCTTTTTCTTTTATTTGATTCTTCTTTCATAACATGACTAATATGGAAATATGTTTAACATGATTGTACACATAACAGATTATTTGATGTCATAGGGAGGGAAGAGGGAAGAGAGAGGGAGAAAAATGTGGAACTCAAAATCTTGCAAAAAATGAACTTTGAAAACTATCTTTAGATGTAATTGGAAAAAATAAAGATGTAAACAAAACAAAAACAAAATATATGGTGTTGGATTAGAGATTTTCTAAGACCCCTTTTGGCAATGTGGTACCCAATAGAAAGAGGATGGGAATGACAACTTAGATTTATGCCCTCATTTTGCTACTTGTTAACTTTATTACCACAGACAAGTCACTTTTCTTAAGAGCTCAGTTTCTTCACTTTTTGATAATATTTGTGATCATTATCCCATTAACATTTGCCTTGGAGACGTGCCCAGTGTGCCATTTTTAGAACTAGGATCTAGAAAGGTGTGAGTATGAATTTTGATATACCAGTTGTGTAACTTTGGGGAAGTCATTTAATTTCACAAGACCACTAGCTGCTTAGAGTGAAGAGGAAGGGAAAACTAACCAAGACTAAGGGATGTAATACTATTAATTTTCATCTTATAAAATTTGACTCATAGCTTTTGAGATTTTTTTTGATTTGATTTGATTTTTTATCCAATCTGTTTTAACTGTCCCTACCAGCTTTGTGTTATCAGCAAAAAATGATGAGCATGCATTTGAATGAGAAAAATTTACCTCACAAAGACAAGTTGAGAAGAATAGCTAGACATGCCTTTATTTGAAAATGATTTGGTCTAGTGGACTCAAAGCTCAATAGAATGGTGTGCTATAGAAACTTAATGTTATTCTAGAGAGTCATAAGTGTCCAGGACTAGGGAAAAAATGATTCCCCCATGTCAAATTTTTCCCAATTCCTCTTAATACTAATGTTCTGTCTCATGACTAACACAGTAAAGAGAAAGATGTGTGCATATACATATATACATAAAATAAGTGCGTACAGTATGTATGTGTTATACATGTCTTTATGTATATTGGCACATGTGTTCATATATACACATATGTTATATATATGTAGTGTGTATTGTCTACATATATGAGAAGTATTTTCTAAGCATAGTTGTTTGCATGTTGTCTTCCCCATTAGCCAGTGGGCTCCTTAAGAACAGGGGTTATCTTTTTAGCTTTTCTTTGCATCTTTAGGGTTTCATAGTGCTGAACACTCAGTAGTCACTTAATAAATGCTGAAGGAATGATTGTGTCCTGTCCCAGTCAGAGAACATCTGTAGTGTTATATTGTTATGGGCAGTATACCTTAGAAAAGGTATTGCCAACCCAAAGAGGAGAAACCAGAATAATGAAAGGCTTCAAAATTATTCAATATTTAGCCTCAAAATTAATATCCTGGGCGGGGCAAAGCTGGGGTGGGGTGGGAGAGGTAAGTGGAAAATTACTGTACTAGTATTACTTCCTTGCAAGGGCATCTAGGTGATACAATGGCTAGAACACTGGTCCTGGAGTCAAGAGAACTTGAGTTCAAATCCAACTTCAGATATTTGACACTAAATAGCTGTGTGACCTTGAGCAAGTTAATTGACCCTGACTGTATCACATCCAGGACCATCTCCAGTTATCTTGATTCATATTTGACCGCTGGACCCAGAACAAAGTGAGGCTGGTGACTTTGCACAGCACCCTCTCACTCAAATTCAATTCATGTGCTTTTGATAGCATCGCCTTACTGAGAATACTTTAACAACAATTAACTTGTAAGTTGTGTGACCATAGGTAAGAGACTTTAGCCTTTCTTAGCCTGTTTCCTTATCTAAAAATGGGAATAACATCAAATGAGAAAATATGTCAATTGCTTTCTGCAAATCTGAAAGTTACTATATAAATGGTAGCTACTATAGAGGAGAAAGGACAATTTAATCAATCAGTTTATAAAAGCTTTACCTGATAGCTGATCTGAGACCATTGTTAACATGCTGTGTTCAGGGTCTAGCCCATTACCCTGAACTGAGTTGCCTTTCAATAGTTATTTATTTACCTATTGGTTGATATCTATGGCTAATTCTTGTCCATGAAAACTTCTGTCACTGGATCCTCTCAGAAAATAGGGATTAGGATAATACTCCCCCCCCCACTGCCAAGTTAGTCTGGAATAAAAATGGCATATGGACTGTTGCACATTTTGAAGATTTCTTCGTGGTGGTCTGAAAATGATTGTTGCTTTTCACAGCTTCTATAATCAGTCTCACCTTAGGAATTTAGTTTGGGGTCTATGTACAATCTTCAGGTTTGATTTTTTTTTTACCCTTGAAATGTATATTTTGTCAAGTGGCTTAGAAAAAAAGAAAGAAAGGATTGGAAAGCATTATTTTCTAAGAGAACAAATGGTTTAAACTCTGAAATGATCCTCATTCTTGGGAATGAAAGACACTGAGATCATGATCTGTGGAGCTGTTTGTCATTTTAAAGTTAAGTTTCAAATCTACAACTCTAAAAAACAACCAAAGAGGGTTATACATTTCAACGTGCTGGCAGCCCTTTTAGAATCCAAGTATTTTTCTGGTGAACTTTTAATTTTGATACTGGAAACAGATGTATGGGAATGTAAACCAGATACAACTCTTTTCTTACTTGAAGAGTTTCAAATCTTGTCATGTTTCTAATCTCATAAAATTTGGGGTGACACACGGTTGAGAGTTTTCATATAATAAGAGCTGGAAGAGATTTTTGAAGCCATTTAGCCCAATGTCTTCATTTTGCCAGAGGAGGAAACAAACTTAGGGAGAATCAGTGAAAAGCCATATTGGTAGTCAGGTCTTTCTTATTTAACTCTAATGAATTCCCCAAAGAGCCCTTTATTTGCTCCATCCCTATCAGCAGCTGGCAACAGATCTTAGGATCATAGATTTAGAACTGGAGTGGACCCTAGAAGTCTTCAAGTCCAACTACTCTCATTTTACAAAAGAGAAAGCTGAGGCTCAGAATGATGAAAGACTTTCCTGAATCATAGAGCAAGTAAATTCACTAAGCAGAATTTGAATTCAGCTCTTCCTGATTTCAAGGCCAACTCTCTATCTTATTGCACTGTATGATTTCCAGAGCTCATCTTAGACAGGATTTTGAGTTGCAAAAACCTAAATTTAAATCTGGTCTCAGACACAGCCACGTGACCCCATGCAAGTCACTTTACTCTGTTTGCTTCAATTTTCTCATCTGTAAAATGAACTGGAGGAAATAGCAATTTTAGTTCTTTGCCATGAAAACCCCAAATGGAGTCTCAAAAAGTTGACATGATTGAAATGAATGGTTTTGGGGAATAGTCCAGGGAAATAGGACTGCTATCTGATATTTTTTGATATTTTAACTCTAGGGGAAAAAAAAGAGAACAAAATTTTCCTTGTTTCTCCTCTCTCTCTCTCTCTCTCTCTCTCTCTCTCTCTCTCTCTCTATCTGAAACCTGGTAATTATTTGCACTCAAGAAGATAGCACCAAAAAAAAAAGTCAGCATAGGTTGTTATTGTTATACTCTATATGACTCTACAGAATATGGTCCATAATGTTTTCTTGGCAAAGATACTGAAGTGGTTTTTATTTCCTTTTCCACTTCCATTTCCTTCTTTTACAGAGAAGGAACTAAGACAAATAGTAGTTAAATAACTTGCCCAGGGTCCCACAATTAAAAAAGAATTTGAATCTATATTTGACCTCCAACCTGCCAACCTAGCTACCTATTTGGTGGCACTGGATAGGGCATTGGTCTTGGATTCCGGAGGATGGAAGTTTGAATTTGGCCTCAGACACTTGCCAGTTACTGGCTGTGTGACCTTGGGCAAGTTACTTAACCTTGACTGCTTCACATCCAGAGCCATCTCCAGTTGTTCTGATACAGATCTGGTCACCAAATCCAATTCATGGGCTGGTCATGGCATCACCTCCCTGATCATGGTCTTCTTCAAAAATGAAGGACAAGTATTATTATTTCCTGTTCAGTGTACTCATGAGGCTTTTCCATTGTATAGAATAGGCAGTTCTTTGTGCATAAGTAATTTGAGGGGTACCCTTGGCTGCCTTCAGTCTCCCTCCATTTGGGTGGCACAGTGCCTGAAATTCCATTACTAGACCTCCTCTTTCAAAATATTAATTTCCCTAGGAATGACAACCTATTATTATGTTATTTGTTAATAAGATTTTTGTTTTGGTTTTTGCAAGGCAATGGAGTTAAGTGACTTGCCCAAGGTCACCCAGCTAAGTCTAAAAGATCTTAATGTGAATGAATCAGAAGTTAGAAAATCTTTCCTTCTGAAAATGCAGCAGAATGAAATGGGTGTCTCTGGAAGTGACCAAAGGGAAGGGAAGAGAATGTCAAAAGTGAAAATGAAAGAGTACCAAATAAAAATTATGAGTTTGGCAATTTATTTAAAGTTGACCTTTACACTCTTTTTCCTTTACCCATATATCACAGTAATGACAAGTCTAGCCTTTCAGACTATGTTTCATCCCCATTATATTGGGTTGAATGAATTATTTTACCTTTTAGCTCACATACTAAGGAGCAAGGTCTCTTGATGCTTACATGCCAATTTTATGCAAACCATGTGAAAATTATAGCATCTTTGGATTAAAGCCAAGTTGAAGTATGAAGCAAAGCTTGGTAGACAAGGAAAACACCTGTAGGTAGAAAATAAAACCTTTAATTTACTAGTAAATCGACTACACAGAGGCATTTCAAGTGCTTTGCCAAATGCAGAATAGGGCAAAAATGGAGATGCTTAGCAAAGGTAACATTTTAGAGAAAGATCTGACAGTCCCTGGTCAAACTTAAGTCTTACATTTGGTAATAACCATTTCTATTCTGACAGGGTCTGGTATTTGTCAGAGTCTGGATTTCCCCATTCTAGTTCTTCTCAATGAAGAGGCAAAGATTCCTTACTTTGATGTTTCTCTTCACACAACTCTGAGGGAAAGGTTTTCAGGTGCTCTGGGGGGAAATCTGGCCACCAGTATGCTTAGACAGGCCTGCCAAAAGGCAGTTTAGAATGTAAGAATCTAACTAAGTTTGGAATCCCAAACAAGTAACAGAACATGGGTGCCCTTAACCAGGGCATTTCCTTATAACAAGGGAAAAGTTAAACCTAAAAGCAATCAGGGTCTCGGACAAGTTTTAGGGTTTTGTATATTAACAATGCTGAAAATCTTCCTATCATTGGAACTTCACAGAGAAATTCTGTGACAATTCTATATAACTCCTATACCACTCCCATGAATGGGCCCAATTGATGAAGATACTTTGGTTTCTGCACATGAAGCTCTCTCTCCAGGTGTGTACTTAATAATGTGAATTTAAATATGATTATTCTCCTTCCCTCTACCCTCTTCTTCCTTCTTTCCTTGATATCTCTCTCTCTCTCTCTCTCTCTCTCTCTCTCTCTCTCTCTCTCTCTCTCTCTCTCTCTCTCTCTCCCTTTGCCTCCATCCCTTCCTTTTCCCCTTCCTTTCCTTCTTTCCTTCCTTCCTTTTAAAAGTCCAAGAGAGAAGTAATAAAGACCCGAAATAAGGTGATGGCTATTAAATGGAGAAATTTATTTGAGAGATGAGAATGAAGAAGTGGCAAGAATGGACAATTAGATATGTAGAATGAGTTCAAGATGATATGATGTTGACATGGATTTTTTGTGATGTCTTCAACAATAACGGGGAAATTAAGAATAGAGGTGGGCTGAGAGAGTGGAATGAGGAGATAATGGACATGTTTCAATTATCCATTAAAAATTCATTTTGAAAGGTGCAATAGATAATTTGTAATATGGAACTAGAAATCTAGAGAAAGACTAAGATATACCCATATATCTATCTATCTATCATCTATCTATCTGTAAAGAGATGGTTGAATCATTGATAGTTAATTCAGTTATCAAGAAGAGAGAGAAAAGAGAAGAGGTCTCAAGAAAGAGTATTTTACATTCACAAGTAGGAAGAAAAACCAAAAGAGAACAGAGTCATTTAAAAACAGTAAAAGGAGATAGTCAACAAGGAGAAATGCAGAGAGGCCATGAAGTATAAGAAGTGAGAAAAAAAACCCACTGGATTCAGTGATTAAGAGAGATCACTGCAAACTTTGGAAAAAGATTTTTCAACTAAGGGATGAAGCCAAAAACAGACTAAGGGTTTAGAAGAGAGTAAGAAAAAAGGAAGAGAAGGTGAGAAGTGTAAGCAGTTTTTACAAGGAGTTTGCCAAAAATTGGAAGAGAGATGGATAATGATAGCCAATGGGGATGGTAGTATCTGGTGAGGATTTTTAATGTTGGGGGGAGACTTGGATGGCTTTATAGGCATCAAGAGAGCATAGCAGATGGGGAGAGATGAAAGATTACAGAATGAATTGGGATCATAATATTGGCACTCTGACTGAGATGAGAGGGAATGGGATCTAATGTCCATATGGAAGGATTGGCTTTGACAAGAAGGTCCACATTTCCAAAAAAAGACTGGAATGCACAAAGAGAGCGATAGTGGAGGATGCTGTCAGGGGATTGTGAGTTGAGGAGAAGGGAGAATATGTTGAATAGCCTCAATCTGGTGGTGGTCATGATGGGAGTGTTTCAAAATTTTTGGCAAAGAAAATCAATGGGGGAGATAGTAGGGGGAAGAGTTGAGATTGGGAAGGATATTGATCTAAAGTTTAAATCTTATTTCTGTCAGATTGTTTTATTTCCCTTGATATTCTAGGGTTTTTTTCCCAAAGTAGTTTTGTGATTAATCTATCTCTGTAATGTATAATTTTGGTATGGCATTAATTAATTGATGTTTTATTGTCTTATTTATTACATTGACATGAGCCAGCCATAAGCACTGAGTTTCTCTACAATTTAAATTTTTTTATTTCTATAGTGTGTTTTGCAATTTTATCTATATTAGCCATTGATTATATGTTCATAAATTTATTTCCAGATATATTATTCATTTTATAGTAATTTTTTGCAAGGCAAATGGGGCTAAGTAGCTTGCTGAAGGCCACACAGCTAGGTAATTATTAAGGGACTGAGGATGTATTTGAACTCAAGTACTTCTGTCTCCAGGAACAGTGTACCACCCAGCCACCCTGTTTTTTTTAATAGTCATTTTAAATGGAATTCCCTTTATAATGACTGTCTCTTAGGTTTTTGTCATTACTAATTAGAAATTCTATTTTTTCTATGTGTTTATTTTATCACAGTCAACTTTACTGAAACAATTAGTCTATATTAATTGTCTTAGTTTCTATACTAATTGTTCAGGATTTTGAAGTACACTTTTAGGTTATTAACAAATAGGCAATTTTTCCCCTCTATCATTATTCTTTAAATTAATTGTATTGTTTTATTAATATTATATGATTTTCTAGAGTTAGCAATAAAGCAACAAAGAATTTTGATAAATTGTTAGAATTTCAAAATTATGTCAAATAGCAGAGGTATTGTTTTATTTCTCTATTTACTGAGGAAATCTAGTATTTTTCCTTTGGAACCACTGATAGTTTTTGGTTGTGGATTGATATTTTATCCTTCTATGCCAATGTTATATAGGGTTTTTAGTATGAATAAAGTGTTGTACTTTGTCAAAGGCATATTATATTCTGCATAGATTGATATAAGACATTGTTTTGGATGTTTTTGTTTTAAATGTGATTAATTTGTTAATTATTTTTCTAATATTGTGTCATCTTTTCATGTCTAGTATAAATTAAACTTGATCACAGTGAATTTTTTTTATAAATTGCTATATTCTTTTACCTATGAATTTATTTTCTAAAAAAATTAAATCACTCTTAATGATAGTGATCTGGTTCTCTTTTTTGCTTTTTCCTTCAGCTATTATGATCAATTTTGTCTCATAAAATGAGTACTTTCTTTTTAAATTTTTGAGAATAATTTGTATTGTATAGGTATTAATTTTTTACTACAGTTTGATATAAATCCAATTGACAGAACTATTTTTCATCGATTGCTTTTACAATTAGTTCAATTTTCCATTCTGAGAATTGATTGAGATTATTTGTTCTGTTAATTTTGGTATTTTTATCTTTTAGAGATAATGTTTATTTCTTTGAATTCTCAGCTTTACTAACATTTAACTTGAATTTCATAGAGTTATTGTTTCAACATTTATTCTTTAATCCATTTGTTTTTAGGCTTTCAAATTTTATTTTCATTTAGTTTTGTCTTTTGATTGTTTCATGTATGGATTACTATTTTATTGCATTATAATGAAAGATGTGTTTAGCATTTCCTCTTTAAAAAAACATTTATTTTCAATTTCTCTGTGTTATAACAACACATAAGGAAATAAAGCTGCAAAGTTGAGTACCATTTAGATAGAGACCAGCCTAATCAAATCAAGAAATATTAAGTGCCTGCTCTGTACCGGCTGTGGCCCTATCCTCAAGGAGCTCATGGCCTAATAGGGGAGACAGTAAATAAAAGAACTATATACAGACATGATATACACAGGAAAAGATTTGAACTAATCTCAGAGG
This sequence comes from Macrotis lagotis, assembly GCF_037893015.1. NCBI lineage: Eukaryota > Metazoa > Chordata > Mammalia > Peramelemorphia > Peramelidae > Macrotis > Macrotis lagotis. The sequence continues at coordinate 275,575,129 of NC_133659.1, read as the reverse complement.
ACTCTCATAATGAATCATACATTAAGATTTTAAAGGGAACTTAGATATGATCTAATCTAAATTTTCATGATTTACATTAGGTCTTTCAGTCAATTAGTGGCAGAACCAGTTACTATGTCCTATTGATTCTGTCTCCATGTTGTTTTATTAAGTTGGTTCCCTCTTCTCTGCTCTGGCAGCTATATTTCCATTACCATCAACCTAGACCACTGAAATAACTAATATCTTTTCTTATCTTCACTTTCCCTTCAAATAATTCCTAACTTGTCCATTTTATATATAGATTTGGCAATTTTAATTTCTTTACTCAAAAACTTTCAGTGATTCACAATTATCTATCAAATAATGTTCAGAATCCCTTGCCTGATATTTAAAGTCCTCTACCCTTTCTTTACTTTTTGACTTATATGTCTCTTACTATTCTCCTTCATATACTACATGTCCCAGCCAGTCTGAGCTATTTGCTGTCTCTCATACATGCTCAAGCAAGATAAGCAGTCACATGAAGGGCAGAAGAAGTGATACAAGGACACTCTCAAGGCCTCTCTGAAGAACTTTAGAATGGGAGTCACTGGTACAGGATTGAAGAGTATGGTATGCCCTTATCAAAGAAAACACAACACTCCATGAGGAATGGCTCAAAAGAAAATAAGATGTGCAAAATAGAGACAGCTCCACTCCAAATGTCCATAAGAACTATTTTTACCTAACCTGTGATAGAGCTCAGATTGGTCTGATGAACCATGGTTGGATGCATTGTACCTTGATATAATGATGTCATTTTAGTCCTTTTCAAGAACAAAGAACAACAATCAACATGTCCCGTTTTTTCCATTCTTTTATGACTCTGCTCACAGACCTAGAATATCTCTTACTATCCTCAGCCTATGGAATTTACCCTTGTCTTTTTTTTTAGGCTTTTTTGCAAGGCAAAGGGGTTAAGTATGACCCAAGGCCACACGGCTAGGTAATTATTAAGTGTCTGAGACCAGATTTGAACCCAGGTACTCCTGACTTCAAGGTCCTTGCTTTATCCACTGTGCCACCTAACCGCCCCTACCCTTGTCTTTTAAAGCACAATTTAAAATCTCTTCTCCAGGAAGACTTAATCTTTTGGACTTTTGAATCCCATGTTTCACCAGTATCTTTTTTTTGTATAGTTTTCACATTTTGTTTTATACATATCTATCTGTATATGCTTCACATCATCTTATTGAACCACCTCAAATTTCGAGACAAATTTTCTTTCTTAAACTTTGTAAACGCTCTAGATCCATAACTTCTAGTCATTAATGGAACAATAATAGAAAGAAACAAACGGGATGAACTGTGAAGATTTTTTTTTAAATTTCCAAGCATAGCCCACAATTCTTAGTATGTTTTTTACACACCTTTGCCAGAAGATACTTCATCTTTCACACTTGCTCTTAGTTTCTATTATTGCAATTTTCTACCCTAAGAAAGTTACATGTTGATCACAGTCTACAAGTTCTGTGGTACCTTGGTCTTTTTCACTTCTTCCTTTAATACTCTATCAAATGGACTGAAAATTCCAACTTTTCTTCTAAGTAACTGGCAAATCAGACCCCTGACTGAATAGCAGTTGATCCAATTCCATTCAACAAACAATTATTAACAGCCCATTATACTAGCATTGCTCAAGGCACGAGCAATATAAAAACAAAAGGGAAAACCAGGTCTGTTCCTAGACCAATGCTACATATGTATCTATCTATCTGTCTGTCTGTCTGTCTGTCCATCCTATTCTAATCTCTGAATATGAATTATCACAGTAGAAAGTAAGACCCAGAAGTCAGAGATTATTTTCCCTTTTGTGTGTTTGTGTGTGTGTGTGTGTATATATATATATACACATACATGCATACACATATACAAACATATTTAAACTTGTAGTAATATCATTTTGGAACGCCTATTATAGAATATGCCCATTATTTACCCTCACGATATGCATATATAAAATACACATAATAGATATACAACATATGCACACATACAAAATATATGACACAATGTAATATATACACATACAATACACACACACACACACACACACACACACACAAACACATACAAAATTAACCATGATTAAGGGTGGCTAGGTGGCATAATGGATAAAGCACTGGCCCTGGAGTCAGGAATACTTGGGTTCAAATCCGGTCTCAGACACTTAATAATTACCTAGCTGTGTGGCCTTGGGCAAGCCACTTAACCCTATTTGCCTTGCAAAAAAAAAAATAATAAAATAACAAACTTTAAACCTAAAAATAAAAGGGGGCGGCTAGGTGGCACAGTGGATAAAGCACTGGCCCTGGAGTCAGGAGTACCTGAGTTCAAATCTGGTCTCAGACACTTAATAATTACCTAGCCGTGTGGCCTTGGGTAAGCCATTTAGCCCCAGTTGCCTTGCAAAAAACTTAAAAAAAAAACCATGATTAGAAGAAGGACAGATATGGGAGTCAGGAAAAACTTTTGGAAGGAGTGAATTCTTGAATTGAGCCTTGAGGGAAGAGACAGATTCCAAGCTATAGAAACAAGGAAGAAGCATGTTGTGGGAAGGGAACAGCCTGTAAAAAGGCATGCAAGTGAGAGATGGAATGTAATTTATGGAGAAGAACGAGCAGACCAGTCTGATTGGAATATAATGCAGTACCTGAAGGGAATTAATGTTCAATCAACCAAGAAAGACAAACCAAAGGGAGATTGTTAAAAAGATTTAATGTTCAGCAGAAGAATGTTTTCTAACCTAAAAACAACAGGGAATCACTGAAACTCTATTCTCATATCATGACTGCTAATAATTAACATCATACTTATTGATCTAAAGGAATCTGCTCAAAAGACCTTTCAGTATTGATTATCTACTCACAGATTTCTAAAATTTGCAAATTAAGCTTCATATTCTTTCTTTAATACTAATAATTGTTGATATTTATATAATGCTTTAAGATTTAAAGTGCATCTGAATGCTTGAGTATCTTTCAATAATTATGTGAGGAAGATTGTACTCATGTATCATCATCATCATCATCTTCATTTTATAAATGAGGAAACAGGGTGTTATATTCTAGTCCCCTGGACTTGGTATCAGGAAGACCTGGATTAATATTACCTTAGATACTTATTAGTTTTGTGACTCTGAAGAAAAGGATATGGAGGAAAGAAATAAACATTTATAAGTCAGGTCCTGGTCCTGGGTTGAATACAAGTATTATTTCATTTGATCCTCACAACAACCCTAGGAGGTAGGAACTATTATCATTTGCAGTTGAGAAAACAGAGTGGAGGGTGAATGACTTGCCCAAGGTCAAGCAGCTATTAAATGTCTGAAACTGGATTTTAATTCAGGTCTCCCTGGCTTGATGCCCAAGAAGCATACTACTAAACACACTGATTCTTTAAGTATAGGCAGGGGGGGTTGTGAAACCTAGTTTCAGGTTACAATTGGATGCTGTGGTTAAAAACTCCTGGATAAGATTCAGTGGTATAGATTAAGAATGAACTTGACTATTGTGCTAGTCTAGAAGTCAATTTAACATCACAAAACTGGCAAGAACTAAAAAAGGCTTTTGTCCCAGGTGGTTAATTGTGAACACAGGTATGGGTCTGAGCCCTCAGAGAGGTGACTTTGTGGGAGGGAGGGGCTTGGCTCCTCCAGGAGGCTTATAGAGGACACTTGGGCTATTTCCTCTTGGGTTTTTCTCACTACACCCTCTTGCTCTCTGCAAGCTGCACATCCCCTCCCTACCATCCCCATTTGATAATATATCTTTATACCACTGGAACTATTTGATTACACACTTAGACTATGAGCATCTTATTGTATCAGAACAGAATAGATTTGCGTATTGATCCAAACAGATGAAAAATGTGTGTGTGTGTGTGTGTGTGTGTGTGTTCCATCTAATATAAAGTTGGCTCCACTTGTTTGTGCCCTAGATAGATATTGAGCTGTTTCTTGGCTCAAGGAACTTGGGAAGACAACATACAAATAAATATGTACAGGACAGATATTAACATTGTAAATGAAAAGTTATCTGAGAGAAGGTACTAACAGTTTTGTGTATATTGTATATGTGAAGAGAGTATAAAAGAAAAGGGTTCTTGTACAAGATTTGAGTTCAGTCTTGAAGGGAAGACAGAGAGGTATGTTGCTGGAAAATGTGACTGGCTAAAGGTTTCAGGGGATTGAACAAATGTGAAAGAATTCACTTAAAAAATCAATTTTGACCCAGAATTTAGGGACAAAATGTTTATTTAGGAATTTCTGTGGTTAGAAGAAACTAAGGGAGAAAGGGATTTGCAGATGCAGCAATAGCAGCCACCACTATGAGAGGATAAGTAATATGGAAAATATAGAAGCATGAGAGTTTATCTGGAGGAATCACACTCCCCAAGAATGGACTGAACTACTAAAGGAGATCAAGTCATCAGGGTATAAGCAATAAGGACCGGTATAAGAACATGAGGAATCATTAGGGGGATCACACTTGCCAGGAAGTGTGGGCTTTTGGGGGATGATCTCCCAAAGGAAGACTAAAGGAGTGAATGAGTGAGCTTTTAAAGGGGCAGGAAGATGAGATAATTTATTTAGGCATACTAGGAAAATAACTCAAGAGAACTGAGAGGAAATAATTAGATCAGGGGTGGTAGCTCAGAAGACTTAATCCTTTCAGGCTAGGGCAGAGAATCATTGTTTTGTTGGTAGGGTTTTGTCTTGTCTCTGAGGGTACGATTTACTGAGTCCTTGGGGGCAAGGTAATTTATTATTGACCTCATTCATTGACCTCATCTTGCTAATATGGACAATGGGATGGGAGGTGGGGAGGGAGTCAGTGTTACTATAAGGTATATGATCAGTACAGAGGGAACAGATTAATTTTATAATATATTTCTCTTGACATTTCCTCTACTTCAGGTGGAGGTGAGGAGCAGAACATTCTGGGCATGGCCAACATCTGGGAGTTAGAATATGGAGTGTTATTAGAGGAATAGTAACATAACCAGTGTTCCTAGATCATAAAGTACATGGAGTAATGTGTGAAGAGACTAGAAAGGTAGGAAGTAGTCAGCTTTTAAAAAGATTTTTTAAAAGTCTAACAAAGGATTTTATGTTTAATCCTGGTGATAATAAAAAGATGTAAGGTACTGTTGTGTGTGTTCATCACCTGGTGTCCTCTAGTACCAGAGCATCATTTACTGGTTGATTAAAGAATGCCATGGGAGTGGGAGTGGACCAGGGACTGGAGAGGATATCTAAGCAATTGAATTCTAGTAAATAAAAGGAGAACATTATGGGGAAATTAAAGGGGAGCTTGTCATCCTTGTCTTCTGCCCCTTCAATATTTGCCTGGGTAAGGATTAGTTAGTCAGCAGGAACCTAACACTTCCTGAGCAGTTAGTCTGGAAGAAATCTAACAGAACCACACTGAAGTTTATTGAATAGGGCTTAACATAGCCAGAGTTGTGCTTTAGGAAGTTCAATTTGAATGGAAAATGAATTATAATGAAGAGTCTTGAAGCATGGAGACCAACCAAAAGTTTATTATAATAGTTCACATATGCTTTGCTGAAGGGTTGCTCCAGGGTGATGATCACATAATTGGAGGGACTCAGTGCACAATCAGGGACAATTTGGGGGTATCTGAAATGGAGAATACCATCTGTATCCAAAGAGGGAATTGTGGAGTTTGAACAAAGACCAAAGACTATCACCTTTAATTTTTTTTTAAAAAGTTATCTTATGTAATTCTGCTATCTCTTATATTTTATTTAATCCTTAAGAATATGATTTCTCTCTCAACACATTCAATTTTGATCAATGTAAAGACTATCAGACAGCCTTCTGTGGGAGTTCAGGGGAGGGAAGCAAGATTGGGGGGAAAATTGTAAAATTCAAGAAGCAATTTTTAAAAATGAGATTATATAGATGAGAAAAGAATTGAGCCTAAGGAAAAACCCTCTGAGGTAGAAGTGGGACAAAGTAGGGAACACAAGGTTAGTAGGAATAACCTGGATGAACATTAAGCAGCAGAGGTCAAGGTCAGAGTCACCTGAATGGACTTGATAGAGATCATGCATATATCTTGGCACCAGGAATGTTTACAAAAATTGAATTATGGTCCAGATAAAAATTCAAATATCCTTTGAAGTAGTTGTATATAATTGAATACTCAGGATTCAGAATTATAATTACATAAAAATATGGCCATTGATTCCAGGCCATGGAAATATATGGAATAAATTGGAATAATATGACTATGTTTTATTATTCATATTAATTGAGGCCTATTTGTATTAAGCACATCCTTTACAGATAACATAATTAAAAGAATAATAAATTTAGGGGGCACAAACAAAACAAAATGAAGACTCAAAAATAAAATCTTAAACAATGAGTTAAAGAACAAATCATAGAAACAATAAGTTTGTGGGAGAGGATGATAATGATAAACATATCAAAATTTTTTGGGTAAATCTTGAGTCAGCCACAGAGAAAAATTCTTTCTCTGAAAGCATATATTAATAAAAATGAAAAAGAGAATTAAAGGTGACTATATGTATGAAAAATTAGGAACTAAACAAATTTGAAATAAGAACAAAGGAGGAAATCTTGAAAGCAAAAGAATAGATAAATTAAAAACAAAAAGACTATAAATTGATAAATAAAATGAAAGTCTAGTTCCTTGAAAAAAGACTAACAAATTCAATAAACCTTTAGTCAAACTCATTAAAAAGAAGAGAGCAAAAGAAAATCAGCAAGAGAAAAACAAATGATTAATGTGCCAACCAAAAAAATTTAAAACTTATTAGAATGGGGCAGCTAGGTGGCATGGTGGATAGAGCACCAGCCCTGGAGTCAGCAGGACTTGAGTTCAAATCTGCCCTCAGACACTTAATAATTGCCTAGTGGTATGACCTTGGGCAAGTCATTTAACCCCTTTGCCATAAATAAAAAACTTATTAGAACCCACTAAGCAGTTTCTATGCCAATGAAACTAAAGGCACAAGACAGAAGATTAGTTTTAAAAATATGACAGCAAATACAACTAATGCAACACCAAAAAGAAATCTCAAATAATCCAATCCTAAAAAAAGACATTGATCTAACTATAAAAAAATTACTAAAAGGCTCCTGTTCTTGGGCAACTCATAGGGAAATTAGATCAAACTTAACAAAATAGAATTTTTTCAGCATCCTTTGTTTTTACCTACCCAGTTTTCCTCCATATTCCTTCTCCTCACCTCTCCTGGTGAGTCATACCATATAATGTATCATACATGCATAACACACACACACGTGTATATACATTATATATATAATGAGAAAAGAAAGAAGAAAGAAGAAAAAACAGCAATATTGATCAACACACTGAAAAATCTCAATATACTCACATACTGTTCACCATGGAACATGTGTATGGGGATTTTTATTTCTTTAGGATTAACCTTGTTCTTTGTAATTTTATGACATTCATCTTTTTTAAAAAATAAATATATTTGTTTTTCCAACTACATGAAAATATAGTCTTCAACAATTCATTTTTGGTAAGGTTTTGAGTACTTCATTTTTATCCTTCCCTTCAATCTCTTAAGATTATACATATACAATTATATTAATCATATCTCCATATTTATCATGCTGTGAAAGAAAAATCAGAGCAAAAAGAAAAAAATCTTGAGGGGGGGAAACCTCATAAAATAGAAAGAAAATTTTAAAAATTGAAAATAGTAAGCTTTGGTCTGCTTTCAGACTCTATAGTTCCTTTTGTGGATTTTCCATCACAAATCTTTTAGAACTGTCTTTGATTATTGAACTGCTGAGAAGGGCAAGTCCATCATAGTTGATTATCACATAGTATTGCTATTAAAATTTGCAATGTTCTTCTGGTTCTGCTCATTTCACTCAGCATTAATCCATTCAAATTTTTCCAGGCTTTTCTGAAGTCTGACTTCTTATGGCTTTTTTTTTTAGGTTTTTGCAAGGCAAATGGGGTTAAGTGGCTTGCCCAAGGCCACACAGCTAGGTAATTATTAAGTGTCTGAGACCGGATTTGAACCCAGGTACTCCTGACTCCAAGGCCGGTGCTTTATCCACTACGCCACCTAGCCACTCCATTTCTTACGGCTTTTTATAGAACATTAGTACTCTATCACATTTAAATACCACAATTTGTTCAGTCATTCTACAATTGATGGGCATTCTCTCAATTTCTAATTATTTACAACTACAAAAAGAGCTGCTACAAATATTTTTGTATATGTGGATTTTTTTTTTTTTGCATTTTTGTGTGATCCCTTTGGGATACAGACCTAGCAGTAGTGTTGCTGAATCAAAGGTCACACAGAGTTTTATTGCCCTTTGGATAGAGTTCCAAATTGCTCTCCAGAAAAGATGAATTAGTTCACAACTCTACCATCAATGCATTAGTGTCCCAGTTTTCCCACATTCCCTCCAACATTGATCATTTTCTTTTTTTCTCTCATATTGGTCAATCTGATAGGTGTGAGGTGGTACCTCAGAATTGTTTTAATTTGCATTTCTCTAATCAATAATGATTTAGAGTATTTTTCATATGACTATAATAGCTTTAATGGTTCATATCCTTTGATCATTTGTCAATTGGGGAATGATTTCTATTCTTCTAAATGTGACTTGGTCTCTATGTATTTTAGAAATGAGTCCTTTACCAGAAGCACTAGTGATAAAATTTCTTTCCCAACTTACTGCATTCTTTTTAATCTTGGTTGCATTAGTTTTATTTGTGCTAAAACTTTTTTAGTTTAACGTAATCAAAATTATCCATTTTGCATTTTATAATATTCTTTATTTCTTCTTTAGTCATAAATTTCTTCCTTTTCCATAGATCTGACAGAGAAAAAACTATTCCTTTTTTGCCTAACTATAAGCCTGGTTAGGCTTACAGTCCCACCTTTTTTGAACTCAATCCTGTACCCATTTTGACATTATCCTGAAACAGGATGTGAGATGTTGGTCTATGCCATTCTATTTCCCAATTTTCTCAACAGTTTTGGTTGAAGAGTAGGTTCTTTTTCCATAAGTTGGGAGTCTTTGAGTTTATCAAATGTGTAGATTACCATAGTCATATTACTGTTTCTTTTGTGCCCAATCTTTTCCACTGATCCACCACTTTATTTCCTTTCCTTTTTGCAAGGCAAAAGTTAAGTGAATTGCCCAAGGTCACACAGCTAGGTAATTATTAAGTGTCTGAGATCCAATTTGAACCCATGTACTTCCAACTCCAGGGCTGATGCTATATTCAATATGCTACCTAGCTGCCCCCACCACTCTATTTCTTAACTAGTACCAAACAATTTGATTACTGATGCTTTATAATATAATTTTACATCTTGTATGTCTAGTTCACCTTCCTTTGCATTTTTAAAATGATTTCTTTTGATGTTTTGTTCCTCTTTATGAATTTTGTTGCTAGCTCTTCTGGCTCAATAAAATATTGTTTTGTATTTTAATTGTTATGGCACTGAATAAGTAATTTAAATAACTAGAATTGTCATTTTTATTATATCAACTTGACCTAACCATGAGCAATTGGCATTTGTCCAATTATTTAGATCTGATTTTATTTATGTGAAGTGTTTTCTAATTTTTTTATATAGTTTCTGAGTTTGTCTTAAGAGGTAGACTCCCAAGTATTTTATGTTGTCTACAGCTACTTCATTATTTATTTATTTTCACATTATTGCAATAGTCTTGTTGTAAAAGAAAATATAATACCCCTCCCCTCCAAAAGATAGAGAAACCTCAAAGGAAATGAAGTGGGAAAAAAAGTGTATTTCAGTCTGTGTTCAGATATCATTGACTCTGTCTCTGGGTTGGGTTGCATTCTTTATCATAATTTCCTCAGAGAAATTACTTCAATATCTTTTTGTCATTGTTTACTATTCCTCTACACTCCTATTTATTCTAATCTCTGTCTCCTTTCACCCTGTTCCTCCGAAATGTTCTGTATCTGACTATCCTTCTCCCACAATCTTCCCTCTCTTCTATTACCTACACCTCCCTTCCTCCCCCATCTCCTTTCTCCCATCCCTTTCCTCTCATTTTTCCTCTAGGATAAGATTCTATTATACATTGAGTGTATATGTTATTTCCTCTATGAGCCATTTCTGATGAGAATGAAGACTCACTAATTCCCCCTTACTTTCCCCCTTTTCACTCCATTGCAAAAGCATTTTCTTGACTCTTTTATTTGAAATACCTTAGATCATTCTACCTCCCCTTTCCCTTTCTCCCAGGACTTTCTTTTATCACTCATTGACTCCATCTTTATACTATATTATACTTAAATCTTCAGCTCCCTCCTATGCTCTTCTAATTTTTCCTACAGGTAAGAGGGTATATATGAGTTATTAGCATCCTATTTCCATGCTAGAATACACGCAGCTCAGCTTCATTAAATCCCTCATAATTTGCCCTTCCCATCCACCCTCTCTGTACAATTTTTGGTTCAGCTCTGGTCATTTCAGCAGGAAAGTTTGAAATTCCTCTGTTTCATTAAATGTCCATTTTTAACCCTGAAAGAAGATATTCAGTTTTGCTGGGTAGCTGATTCTTGGTTGTAATCCAAGCTCTGCTACCTTCTTGAATATCATATTCCAAGCGCTATACGACTTTAATGTAGACGCTGCAAAATTCTGACTGCTTGTAGTATTCTTTCTTTGACTTGGGAGTTTTGGAATTTCTTTATGCTGATGATATATGTGGGTTTATTTTATATCCTACAACTTTGTTAAAATGGCTAATTGTTTCAAGTAGATTTTTTAGTTGATTTTCTAGGATTCTCTAAGTATACCATCATATCATCTGCAAAAAAATGAGTTTTGCCTCATTGCCTATTCTGATTCCTTCAATTTCTTTTTTTCTTATCTTATTGTTAAAGCTAACATTTCTAATACAATATTGAATAATAGTGGTGATGATGGGCATCTTGTTTCCATCTCTGATCTTATAGCACATGTTTCTAGCTTATCCCCATTACATATAATGCTTGCTGAGGGTTTTAGATAGATATTACTTAATATGTTAAGGAAAACTCCATTTATTCCTATGCTCTGGAGGGTATTTAATAGAAATGGATGCTATGTTTTGTCAAAAGCTTTCCCAGTATCTATTGAAATAATCAGGATTTCTGTTAGTTTTGTTATTGTTATGGTCAATTATGCTGATAGTTTTCTTTATACTGAACCAACCCTGCATTACTGGTATAAATCCTACTTGATCATAGTGTATTATCCCAATGATAATTTGTTGTAATCTCTTTGCTAAAATCTTATTTAAAATTTTTGCATCCATATTCATTAGGGGAATTAGTCTATTATTCTTTCTCTGTTTTGACTTCTTGGTTTAGGTATCAGTACCATACTGGTGTCATAGAAAGAACTTGGCAGGACTCCTTCCTCACCTATTTTTTCAATAGTTTATTTGGAAATGAAATTAAGTATTCTTATAATATTTGATAGAATTTAATTGTGAATACAACTAGTTCTGGAGATATTTTTTCTTGGGGAATTCATTGATGGTTTGTTCAATTTCTTTTTTCTGAAATGGGTTTATTTAAGTATTTGATTTCCTCTTCTGTTAATTTGGGCAGTTTTATTTCTGGAAATATTCATTTTACTTAGATTACTGGATTTATTGACATACAATTGGGCAAAATAACCACAAATTATTATTTAAGTTTCCTCCTCATTGTTGGTTCACTCATACTGGTATTTTGGTTTTCTTCCTTCTTTTTAAAATCAAATTAACCAAAGGTTTATTTAATTGTGTTTTTTTTCATAAAACCAACTCTTAGTTTTTTATTTATTAGTTCAATAGTTTTCTTACTTTCAGTTTTATTAATCTCTCTTGATTTGAAGAATTTCTAATTTGATATTTAATTGGGAAATTTTAATTTGTTGCTTTTCTAGCTTTTTAAACTGCAAAACAAATTCATTAATCTACTCTCTCTATTTTATTCATATAAGCATTTAGAGATATAAAATTTCCCTAATAAATGCTTTCATTGTATCCCACAAATTTTGGTTTACTCTTTCATTATTGTCATTGTCTTGGATGAAATTATTCATTATTTCTAAGATTTGCTGTTTGATTCACTCATTCTTTAAAATTGGGTTATTCAGTTTCCAATTAATTTTTATTTTATTTTTCCATGGTCTTTTATAATATGTAATTTTTATTGCATCATGACCTGTAAATGTTACATTTAATTTTTCTTCCTTTCTACATTTGATTGTGATGTATTTATGCTCTAATACCTGGTCAGTTTTTGCATAGGTACCATGTACTACTGAGAAAAAAGAAAAAGGTATATTCTTTTCTATTCCCATTAAATTTTCTCTAGTGCTCTATCATATCTAACTTTTCTAAAATTCTATTCACCTCCTTCACTTCCTTCTTTATTTTGTATTTAGATTTACCTAATTCTGAGAGAGGGAGATTGAGTTCACCTATCAGTATAGTTTTGCTGTCTATGTCTTTCTGTAATTCATTCAACTTTTTGTCTAATTAGCATTGATTTTACTTCATTGTCTATGATATGTTTTAAGAAGATGTAGTTTCCTTATTCCTTTTAATTAGATAGATTTGCTTTTGCTTTGTCTGAGGTAAGGATTGATATTCCTGCTTTTTTCACTTCAATTGAAGTACAATATATTCTGTCCCAACCTTTTACCTTCAATCCATGTGTATCTCTCTGCTTCAAATGCTTTTCTTGTAAAGAACAAATTGTAAAATTCTGGTTTTTAATCCATTCTGCTACCCACTTTCATATTATGGAAGAGCTCATCCCATTCATATTCATAGTTATAATTACTAACTTTTTATTGCCCTCTATCCTATTTCCCTTCCATTTGTACTTTTATGTCTCTTTTCACTTTATCCCTACTCAAAAATGTTTTGCTTCTGAATATTGCCTCCCTCAATGTACTGCCCTTCCATCAATCCCACACTCTTTTCTTTCCCCTTTCCTCTTTTATTTTCTCACTTTCATCCTCCTTCCTTCCTTCCCTTTTTTTCAGTTTTTTCTTCACCTCCCCCTCTCCTCATTCCCTCTAGGAAAAGATACATTTCTTTTTTTGTTTGTTTTTGCAAGGCAAGGGGGTTAAGTGACTTATCCAAGGTCACACAGCTAGGAAATTATTAAGTGTCTGAGGTCAGATTTGAACTCACTCTAGCTGCCCTGGTAAAATAAATTTCTAAACACAACTGAGTGTCTATGTTAGTTCATCTTTGAGGCAAATTTAATGAAAGTAAGATTCAAGCAATTCTTACCCCCTCCCTTCTTTCCCTCTACTGTAATAGGTTCTTTGTGCCCTTTCATGTGTTGTAATTTACCCCATTCTGCCTCCCCCTTCCTCCCTTCCAGTGCAATTCTTTTTTAAAATGTCTTAATTTTTTTTAAATCATCTCATCAAAATCAACTTATACCCAAACCTTCTAAGTATAATCCCTCTAATAGAGATAAAGTTTTCAAGAGTTATGAGTATCATCTTCCCATATAGGAATTTAATCAGTTTAATCTTATTGAATGGCATGTTTTTCTTTTCCCCTGTATTCTTATGTATCTCTTTAGTCTCATGTTTGAAGATTTGAATTTTCCATTCATCTCTGGCTTTGTGATTTATTTTAATCAGAAAAATTTGAGTCATCTATTTTGTTAAATGTCCATCTTTTCCCCTTGGGCAATTAAGTGGCACAGTAGATAAAGTACTGATCATGGAGTCAGGAGGACTGGTGCAAATTCCACTGCAGATACTTGACATCTGCTGTGTGACCTTGGACAAGTCACTTAGCCCCAATTGCCTAGCATTCAGAGTCATTCCCAGTCATCCTGATTCATATCTGGCCACTGGATCCAGATGGCTCTGGAGAAGAAAGTGAAGTTGGTGACTTAGAACAGCTTCTCCTTAATCAAATCCAATTCATTTACTTGTCATGACATCACCTCCTTGATGTCATGGTCTTCTTTGAGAATAAAGGACAAATATCATCTCCCCACCTGAAAGAATATGCTCAATTTTGCTGCTTCCTGCCCTCTGGAATATCATGTTCCATGCCCTTCAATCCTTTTACTGTTGATGTTGCCAAGTCCTGCCTAATTCTGACTCCTTGTTATTTGAATTACTTCTTTCTGATGCTTGCAGGCTTTTCTCCTTGATCTAATAATTCTGGAATTTGTTTACAGCCTTATTCATTTGGGGGTTCCCTTTCAAGAGGTCAGTAGAGTCTTTCAATGACTATTTTACCTTCTGGTTCTAGGATATCAGGGCAGTTTTCCTTGAGGATTTCTTGAAAGATGTTATCCAGGTTCTGTTTTTGATCATGGTTTTCAATTAGTCCAATAATTCTTAAATTATCTTTTCTATTTTCTGGTCAGTTGTTTTTCCATTTACATTTTCTTCTATTTTTTTCATATTTTGATTTTACTTGAGTGATTCTTGATGTCTCATAAAGTCATTGGTCATCATTTGCTTGTCTGTTCTTTAAGGAATTACTTTCTTCTCTGTTAGCTTTTGAATCTCCTTTTCCATTTGGTCAATTCTATCTTAAAAGAAGTTGTTAAATTTTTTCCATTTGTCCTCCCAACTGGCTTGCTATACCATTGACTTGCTGAGCTGGGACTACAGGGGCTTCTGCTCTACATCTCTGATGTGGCTAAGAACCTCCAGTTGGTTTCCCTATATACACTATCTGTGCTGGTGTTCCCTGCCCTAGGCTCTGCTCCCTGCTCTGGTCATAACTCCTGTTCCACTCAAAACAGACCATTCTGGAAAATCCTCTACTTTGTTTTTTTGTGTATTCTGTCACTCTAGAATCTGTTTAGAGGCTTGATTAATATTGTTTCTGATGGAAACCTGACAGACCTTAAGCAAGTTCTTGGCTTCTTTTTGCCATCTTGGCTTGTGACATTCACTTTTTAGGTGACTGTTGTTTTTACCATTTCCAACATTATAGTCATTATGTATGTTGTTTTCTTAGTTCCACTTCACTTTTTATTAGTTCAGATAGGTTTTTTTCCCCTTTCTTTTTAATATTCATCAAGTCTGGCTGCACAGTCTTATTCCATTTCCTTCATATACCACATTTAGTTATTCCCTAACTGATAAACTCTTGTTTCCAGTTTTGTTAAAACAAAATGCTGCTGTAAAATGCTGTATGTGAAGCCTTTTTTTTTGTTAATCAGTGCCCTCCTTGGAATACATTCCAAAGTATGGATATTTTAACCATTTTATTTGCATAATCCCAAATTGCTTTTGAAAGCTTCACCAACAGGATATTAGTGCTCCTGGTTTTTTGTTTTTTTTTTTAGGTTTTTGCAAGGCAAATTGGGTTAAGTGGCTTGCCCAAGGCTACACAGCTAAGTAATTACTAAGTGTCTGTGACTGGATTTGAACCCAAGTACTCCTGACTCCAGGGCCAGTGCTTTATCCACTGTGCCACCTAGCCACTCCTATGCTCCTGTTTTTCAACCTCTCCAATATTAATTATTCCCATTTTTTATCATTCCTACAAATACAATGAATGTAAAAGTGAAACCTTAGGATTGTTTTATTCACATTTCATGATTTGTGGTATTCTTTCACATGATTGCTACTAGTATACAAGTTGTATGAAAACAGTTTCTATCTTTTGACTATCTATTGGAAATTAGCATTAAGAATTAGAATTAAGGCAATGGGGTTAAGGTCACAAAGCTAGGTAATAAGTGTCTGAGGTCACATTTGAACTCAGATCCTCCTGACTCCAGGGCCAGTGCTCTATCCACTGTACCACCTATTCATTCTGCTTGGCCCCTGAAGGCAGAATTAAGAGCATAAATTGGAAAGTACATATATCCAGGATTGATGAAAAGGGGGAAAATTCTTAACACTGAGGAACAGTCAAAAGTGAAATGGCCATATATGATCTTAGCAATTTGGTCTTACATATATATGTAGGTTGCCTGTATATCACAAAAGTAAGGAGGTAGCATAATAGATAGAATGTGAAATGTGAAAGCAACAAGAACTGAGTTCAAATCCAGCCTCAGATACTAACTGCCTTTGTGATTATCTATATTGACTAGCTGGGCAAATTATTTAATATCCTGTACCCTCAGTTTTCTCATCTACAAAATGAGGATAATATTAACACAAAAATCTTATAAAATGCAAATGAGAGAGCATATGTAAATTGTTTTGCAATTTTTAAATCCTTTATAAAAGGTAATTATATCTTGGATAACAAATCCTTAATGATATGATACAAAGGCTTTTTTCCCATATGACTAATTTTCTTTTTTTTCTAGATATATTTATTTTGTTTGTGCAGAAACTTTTCAACTTCATGTAATTTTAATTATTTATTTTATCTTTTGTGATAGCTTTATTTGATTAATCTTTCAAATTTAAAAAAGCAATTTATACCAATACTACATAACTTATTATGAATAATTGGCAAAGAAAAAACTCCACTAAAATTCTTTTATCAGACAAATTTAGTCCTAATACCTAACCAAGTGAAAAGCAAAGAATGAAAACTACTGTTATATCAATGAATATTCATTAGAAATTTAAATAAGATTCTGTCAAACAAGTACAGCAGTTTATCTGATTTTAAAAAGCCATTAGATTTGGCAGGTAAAAGATCACTTTGGAGATAACCAATTTCAGGGGAATGATGATGTAAGAAGTCTTCTTGTAGAGGATTTAGAAATGAGTAAGAAAATAGATATTAGAGGCATCTAATGTAGATAATTTTTCCAAAGATTTTATCTGAAAAGAGATAGAGAGACATAGGGTGATATAGTTAAGATGGTTAGGTAAAATGGAGGGACAGTTTGTTAAGGATGGGGAAGGCATGGATTTAGGGCAGTAGAAAAGGTTGTAGTTAAGCAGAAACAGAATATGGGAGAAGGGAGAGATATGACAAGAAAAAGTGGAGAGGAGAGGGGAGGGGATAAAGGCAGAGAGGGGGGAGGGGAGGGAGGGAGGGAGAGAGAGAGAGAGAGAGAGAGAGAGAGAGAGAGAGAGAGAGAGAGAGAGAGAGAGAGAGAGAGAGAGAGAGGAGGGGCAGCTAGGTGGCACAGTGGATAGAGCACTGGCCCTGGAGTCAGAAGGATCTGAGTTCAAATGTGGCCTCCGACACTTATTACTTAGCTGTGTGACCTTAACCCCATTGCCTTAATTAATTAATTAATTAAGAGAGAGTTGGAAGATTAACTTAATTCTGCTTGGCCCCTGAAGGCAGAATTAAGAGCATAAGTTGGAAAGTACATATATCCAGGATTGATGAAAAGGGGGAAAATTCTTAACAATGAGGTATGGTCAAAAATGAAACAGCCATATATGATCTTAGCACTATTTCTGCTATTTTGATTCGACTGAATTTCTTGATTAAGATATCATAGAACTCTGTGCCCATTCAGAATCCTTTTCTACTAATCCATGTGAAATTTACATTTGGATGACCACCTGGTCAATCAATTGATCTGCACTGTTAATGTATACATTTTGCAATATTAGTTTGCTCTATAAATATAAATATTTAACCATAAATATAGTTTGCTTTAATTTTAATTGTTGATGCAGTGGAAAAAACACTTGCTTTGAAATTAAAGGATGGGGTTCCAATCTTACTATAATGATTATTATTTGTGTGGTTTTGGACAAACCAGTTAGCCTCTGAGATTCCAATTTATCCTGTATATTTCATTTTTATACATAATTGTTTGCATTTTGTTGCCTCAATAAGATTGTGAATCACTTGAAAGTAAGGACTATTTTTACTTTTTTATCCCCAGTGCTTACACAGTGCCTGTCACATACTATATACTTCATAAATGTTTGTTGATGTAATTTGCCTTGCCTAGGGATGCCTTTAGGACTAGCAAAGCTGAACTTGAGGTCTTCAAGAAAAGGTCATCTGTTGAATGTCTCATAGAATTCTTGCTCAAGTCCAGGTTAGAATAGCTGGTCATTGAGGTCCTTTGAGATGCATCTTTAACTTAAGATATCCATTTATGCTTTAGAAGGAAAAAAATGGCATATTAAGGTTAAGCCAAAAAGCTAACAACATTGGCAATTAGAAAAGTCTCCAGAGACTTTTGAAGCCATTTTGGTTTTATAGTATTAATTATATTGCATCTGCCTGGACTTTGAAAGAAAAATGGAATTTCTATCTGTTGAGTGAAAGTCTTAGGAAAATAATGAGGAATGTCAAGTAAGTATCCTGGGCATAGATTATTTCTGACGACAGAAGAACTTGTGTTGGCTCACATGTGGATAGCAGAAGCAATCTAATAGATTTCTTGGGAGCTTGTTTGAGTGTGATTAGGATTCATAAACAGTTTAAACTAGGATCTTCAGGAGAGGGCTTGGTTTCTTTCCTGTAAAGGAAAGTCATTTTCTGCCTTGCTCTTCTGTCTATGGGACTCGAGGAAGAGCAGATCCATTATATATAGTCATTTAATTCCAGCAGTATCTTTAGAGCTCCTTGTAATGTGTTGAATAGCACATCCCTGGGGCACAATATCTAGCTCTGCCCTGTATCATCTCATACAGTTCAGCAATTACTGTCACTTCAGGGATTTCACTTCAGAGGGTCTTGGGGAGTGGGAGTAAGATGGGGGTGGGTGAAGCATAGATGAAAGGGCTTTTTCCTAAAAGGTTACATTGCTTGAGGTTAGAATTTTCTAACAAAGAAATATGCATTCTTGATTGAATCTGGCTGTTCCAAGCTCCCAGTTCACAGCAGTGCCTTATTTTCATTAAGACAATGGGTTTTCCATTTCCTTTTTCTTATAGATTTTGAAGGACTTCCTTACTATCATCTTCCAAGATTTTGGAATGGCATAGAAAATTACAGTGTGTGTGTGTGTGTGTGTGTGTGTGTGTGTGTGTGTGTAAGTAAAGTATCTATTGATATTCTCTTTTGTATTTGGTGTTCTCTTAGTATATTCCTAGATTTTTTTTTTAACAATCCTGTTTGATTAAGGTGATCCTCCATCACTTTTCCATCTCTACTTCACCCCTTCCTTGTAACTAATAAAAACATTTAATAAAGTCTACTACATTCCACATCCCCGGTCCCCATTTCTCAATTGAAAAGAGGGAGATGTGTTTTCTTCTTAGTATTCCATGACCAATATTGTTAATTATAATTCATAAGAGTTCAACTGTTTTTCAGTGTTGTTATGGTAACAAGATTGTAGTTACTATGCATTTTGTTCTCCTTTTTCTACTTTCTTCCCTCTACTTCAGTTTTTAGGAATCTCATCATGTTTCCTATACATTCCTCATATTCATCCTTCCTTATGGCACAGTAATAATCTATCATATGCTATGATGGATACAGTTTTTCAGCATGCTTTCATTTTTTTCCCCTATTTCTTAATCTCAAAAAGTATTGCTCTTCTTCATTTTTTTCACCCTACAAGCTACTCTTTTCCAGATTTAAAAATCTCTCAGGTGTTGGAAGAGTCAGCAGGATGAAATTCCCAAAATCTAGTGAAATTAAAATTTTTATTAATGTTCAAGTTGAAACCACAGTTGGCACCACTGAATAATCAAACAGTAGCCCCCTCTGAAAGGGGACAGAAGATTGAAGAGTATCTTTGTTGATCCCATATGTGCCTTGCCAACAAATCACTTGATGTTAGCTACATAACTTGTTTTGCTTTTAAATTTTTATTGAAGGTGGCATTATTTCCTCCCTTTGACATTTTATTCCTGAGTTACATCCATTCTTTCCCCAAAGAGTTTTGTGCTCCATTGGGAAACTTTATGAGGTTTAAAAACTGTAACTCAATAAAAAGTGACAGCCACTGAGTCTAGTGGGATAGCAGAGTGATGGTTAGCTCTAGGAACAAGTAGCATATTGTATTTTTGAGTCCTGACTTCAAAGTTCAAGAAGTTTCAGAGAAAGCCTCATTTGTGCCCCATTGAAATTCAAGTTGCAGATGACAAAGGTGAAGAGATTTATCTTGAAGTCATAGTCAAGTGACTCCTGCCTTCATGTCTTTTCATTCTTATTACAGCATTTTTTTTTTGTTAGCATAAGGGAGAATTTTCCGTTTTTCTAGTTCAGGGAGTGATAGTTATTTGGAGACAGGGATAGGAGTGGTATTCTTTGGGTACAACTAAAGACAAAAGTTATAACTTACAATTTTGGCTTTTAGGAAAACAACAAGAAAAAGGCAACCAGAGCAAATAGAAAGAATGCTTCCCTTAAACCTCCTTATAAACATATTACAAGAGATAATCAAGACAAATATATTTAAGTAGAGGAAGGAAATAGTTTCTCTAATGATTTTATACTTCTAAAGGAAGTAATAACTTGTGTCCTCAATATTTTGCTGCCTTTTGTCAAAACTCAGATCACCTTCCCTAGTTATAGCTCTATTAGAGTTGGTGATGGTTTTGTGTGACCCAACATTCACTAGAAATGATGAATGAGACAGTGATGAATCTTGTATTTTTGCTTCTCTTTCCTTCAAAACTCATGTAAGGATGCTTATTTTTGTCAATGTGAATTCTGTTGTAGTGACTTTCATATTGTATTTCCACAACATCTCTCACATTGATCCTCTTTTTAACACATATGCAGCCACCATCTTAGTTCATATTCCATTATCTTACTTCTATTTCATTGAGAGTCAACTTTCTATGTTGAAAGTTATATTTTTTGTCAAAGTTTAGTCTTAGTTTCCTCTTTTATGAATTTTTCTACATTCTGAACTAGTCTAGGCTTTCTTGCTGCTATTTCTTATTCTCTGAGAAGTCCACAAGATGATATCTTGCATCAGGTATCAGTAGATATTTTTCTTTTGAATTTATTTAAAGTATTTTGGGTTTTTTTTGTCATATTTTATTTATTTTTTCTTCCCTTTCCCAAGATTTCGGTTTGTTCAAAGGGCTTTTATTGAGACTTTATTTCTTGATTTTTAAATTTAATCAATTTAAAAATATTCCCTCAGTAGACAATCTTGAATCTACCCTCTCTACTTGTGTACAGACTTGGGAGGCTGGGTTAATTAATGGCTGTTTTCATTCTATTCTTCTTAGGGATACAAAGTTCACCTATCTGGATCCCTGTTCTGAATGATTTCAGAGACAACAGTACTGGCTCCAGATGGTGCTTAAGTCCCTTTTGTGCAAGGTCCTTTCTTTCTTAGACTGTATCTCTGAATACCTGTTGCATAGTCTGACATAATATTAGCTTGGTCCTTTCTCATTTCTTTTATAATAGGATTTTGGAGTTCACATCCCACACGTATAGCCTAAGTAGAGTGGTCACTTCTTTCTCTACCTGCTACTAACTCATTTTCCAAATTCATCCTCATTCCTTGTTAAGTTAATCAAGGGTTATTTTTTAAATTTCCTCCTAAATTATTAATATAGCAACATCTTTCTCATTAATTAATCAATGAGCTCTGAGTCCCCATACTAGTTTGTTAAAAATAATTTATTTAATAAGCTGGATAAACCTCTTTTCTCTTAAGTTTTAAAAATATCTTTCTATATATCAAGCTTCCTAATCTCCTAGATTTAAATAATCATTGAAGTTACTGATTGCATTATTTATTAACAGTGCATAAAAACAATAAAAGACATAAGAGATTATTTATATCATCAATTATGAGTCACCTTACCCACCATTATAAAAACAAAGTCTCACCATTTAGTTTTCTCAGAATGTCAATTAAAGTCTTAAGAATTCCCTTTATGTTTCTTCATTGAGATAATGGTCAAACTCAGTTTTTTCAGGAAATAAATTCTCTTGATCCTTTTCTTCTGTCTTCTCTTCAACCATCACCATTAATGGTCTTTCCAGAACAGTTAAACTCTGATCACTTCACTGTTTTCTTATAAAAAGACAATTCTAACGGAAAGATTTCATTGTCTCTTAAACTGTAGCAGTATTTAGAGTTTCTTAGGAAGATTACTGAAGTTGTTATCTTCCCCTGACTGGGCAGGATTGGTTGCCTCTGCTTCTTTCAAGGCGATAGGGTATTTGAGCTGAATTCCCACCACTGGATTCCCCCTGTCACAATCTTTTAAAAATCTTTGCTGGAACCTACTGGAGAGAGCTGAGATGAGGTGTCCCCCCTCAAAGTCACCTCTGACTCATCCCTCTCCTTGGCCCCATCTGCCCTCCACCAAGCCAATCAGGTTCCTGTCAATTTTTCATCTGCAGCTACATTTTCACCTGCAGTTACATTATACAAGTACATTCTCCTTTCAGATCACACTGCCCCCATTCTATTTTTAGGACTTGATCATTTATCATCCCTAACTTTTTAAAAAGCAGGCTCCTAAGGGAGATAGCATAGGTATAACCTTGGGCATATCACTTATTTCCTCTAAAATTTCCTTCTGATTTTTTATCTGAAAAATGGAAAGGTTGGGATGGGTGAATCAATAGGTATTTTTCTAGCTCAACATGGAGTAGAGAAAAACCACTGAATTTTTAAACAGAGGATCCTAACTCTGCTATGTGATCTTGGGCAACTCAATCTTTGGAGACCTCAATTTATTCAATCGAAAAAAAATGAGTGAGTTGGACTAGTTCAAGGGTTCTTAATCATGAGTTCATGAATTTGTTTATTTGTTTTTTATTTTAATTTATAACTATTTCAAGGCATTTGATTTCCATCATAATCTTATGTGTTTTATTTTATAGATCTAAAAATCTTATTCTGAAAAGGGGTCCAAGGCTTTGCCAGACTTCCCAAGAGGTCTCCAGAATAAAAGTTTAAGATCCCTTGGACTCGATGATCAATCATCCTAATTTCTCTGCCCTCAGGCATTCCACACTTCAGTTTCTTCTTCCCAAGGCTTCGTGAATAATCTTCCTAGTGCAACACTGGTTCTTTCACTCTTTAACTCAAAATCATTGCATTTGAGTTCCTTAGGGTTCTAATCTAGCTGTCCTATATTCCCTTATCTCACTCAATCAACAAAGATTTATTAAGTTTATATTATGTGTATGGTTTTGTGCTAGACAACAGAGAGAATACAAAAATTATCTTAGATATTATTACAGCCCACTGTCTCTAAATCATCCCTTAATTTACTCGACATTCTAGTCATTCTCTTCTAATCACCTTGCTTCATTTTTGACTTGCCCTGATGCCTTCATCCACACTTTCCTCAATGTTTGGAATGGACTTCCAACCCTAAGCCTTCGTTCTTTTCCTTAAATCAAGATTTGACTTATATCACCTCCTCCATGAAACTTTCCCTCAATCCCTACAGTTAAAAATGATCTGTACATCTTTAAATTTCTCATAGTATTTGTCAGAACCTACTCTTTGTACTCAATATATTCCATTTTGTATTATCTTTATTCATATAAAATGCATCAACCAACCAGTCTAATGATTGCCCACTCTTGGAAGGCAAATCCCAAGACTTATTTCATTTTTGTCTCTCCATCTCCTATCACAATGCCTTGAACATCATAGGTACTTGATAAAAATCTAGGGGATTTCTTGAATCAATTTTCCAAAATTTTAGATCTAGAATTATAAATACAATGAAGTAAATGTTGTATCCAATAAATCAATATCATGTATAGTAATTGAATCTCAACTGGATAAGGATATGAATTGGACCTGTAATTTCATTGGAAGGGAGCAGGGGGTGTCAAACCCAAATAGAAACAGAGCAGGCTAGCTGCATATTCACTTAGAAAACCACAAATCAACATTAATTATATTGTACTGTATTTTTATTTATTTTGTTAAACATTTCCCAATTATATTCTAATTTGGCTTGGGATACACTTAGTAGTTTTACTGGCTCTTTGATCTTGGACAAGACATGATCTCCCCATGTTTCATAGTCTTTATATGTAAAATAATTCATGCACTATGTTAACTTAAAGAGTTCAGAGAATCAAGTGAGATGCTGAATGTAAATGACTTTGTTAATCACATAGTGCCACATAAATATGAGCTATTAACTTTTTTTACATTTCTTTCTTATTTTCCCAAGTAGATTTTAAGCTCATAGAGAAGGGCAGGGACAATGCCACACCTCTTTGGTCCCAAGTTGAACATTGGGAGGGCCAGGAGTGAGATTCAATAAATATTTGTTGAATTAGAGAATTTCTAATAGTGCACATAAGTTTTCCAAACAAATGGAGTACAGAACAATCCATCTATAGGATGTGATTGAAATCTTATCTTCTTTTATCCCCTTTATTCTTTATCACTCCCACACCTTTTTTTGGGCATCTTGCTGGACAGGAAAGGGAAGAATTTTTCAGGTCCTGATTTACAGGTCTAATAGCTCAGCATTTCTAAAGAGCTGAAACTGATTTTGGATTGCCCTTCGATATAAAACATGTTTGCTAACTTTTGCAAGATGAAATTCAGAACATTATCACTCAGTAGAGACCCATCAATCATGTTGTGACAATGAGCACATCTGCCAGCTGGGAAGGAAGACAGCACTGGCTGCTGGTGAATGTATCCCACCAGAGAGAGAGAGTCTCAAAATCCTGCCCAGGACAGCTAGAGCAGGTAATGAAATTCAGATTTCAGGGACTCAAGTTTTAGTATCTATGAGGGGCTTCACTCCCAATAAATTAACCTCATCAACTCTGTGGACCTCAATTTTCTCATCTGTAAAATGAGGGGATTGGAATAGATGGTCTTTGATGTTCCTTCTAGATCATGATCAATGATCCTTAAAAGAAAAATGAAGGAAAGAGAAGCATTTATTATTGCCTACTATATGGGCACTGTGCTAAACACTTTATATACTATATATTATATATGTAAAATTTGATCCTCTGTGAGGACTGATGCTCTTAATTTTATAGTTGAGGAAACCAAGGCAGACTTGCTCAGAGACATATAGCTGATAAGTGTCTGAGATCACATTTGAACATGTCTACCTGACTCCAGACCCAGAGCTCTATCCATTATGCCATCCAGCTGCCTTTTCTTTATCAGAAGAGCCCTGTGACACAGGTTCTTCTGCAAATATTATCCCAGTCTTCAGATGAAGAAAGTGAGGATTAGAGAGTCAAAGCGTGTGTGGTGAGGTATGGTGGTTTTGCTAGGCTCACCTACACTTTGATTTTGATAATCTCCAAGTATAAAAAAATAGCAAATTAATTGATTGGATCAGTATTTATTTAAAGAGCAGCTTGAATTGGCATAAAATATCAACTGTACAATTGCAGAATGGTTGATGTAGTTTCAAATAGCTATTAAATGACTGTAAGGAGGCTCAAACACAAATCTCCTATGTCCATAGTTGCATCAGTGTAGTACAGAGGAAAGGGTTTTGAGTTTGGAATCAGTGGTTGTTGTTTAGTCATTTCAGTCATGTCTAAATCTTCATGACTCTTTAGAATTTCCTTGATAAATATATTGGAGTGGTTTGGCATTTCCGTCTCTAGTTCATGATGTGGAAGTTGAGGCAAACAAGGTTAAGTAACTTGGCCAACCGTTACACAACTAGTAAGTGTTCAAGGTCAGATTTGAACTTTGGTCTTCTTAACTCCACTGTCCCACTTAGTTGAGGAGATCCAAAATCTAATACCCTTTAAACTTCCTAATTGTGTGATATGAAGCCCATCTCTGAGTTTCAGTTTCTTCATTTGTGAAATAATAGTAATAGTTATGATGATAATATTAATATTTCAGGGAGATGATGCCATGACAAGCACATGAATTGGATTTGAGGGAAGCAGTGCTGTGTTAAGCCACCAGTCTTATTTTTTCCTCCAGAAGGCATGTAGGTGGCACAGTGGATAGAGCAGTGGCTTTGGAGTCAGGACAGGAGTTCATATCTACCTTTAACAGTTGACACGGACTAGCTGTGTGAGCCTGAGCAAGTCACTTAACCCTGATTGCCCCACATCCAGGACTATCTCCAGGCATCCTGATTCATATCTGGTCCCTGGACCCAGATGACTCTGGAGGAGAAAGCGAGGCTGGTGACTTAGCATAGCAATCCCCTCACTCAAATTTTTTGAGACTGAAAGACAAACATCACTAATAGCTATCTCACCAGCCCAGGATGCAAACTTTATGACTGCAATTTCTTTATTTCTTGTCTTTTTATCTATCTTCAATATCTAACACTATTTCTTGCATAGACTTAATCATTAATTGGTAAGGTCTGGGAAAGACCTTAGCTTAAAAAGGCCAGGGGACATCTTCAGTCATCCTAATCCATATCTGGCCACTGTATCCAGATGGTTCTGTAGGAGAAAGTGAGGCAGGTGACTTTACACAGCACCCCCTCATTTAAATTCAATTCACTTGTATATCATGCCATCACCTGCCTGATGTCATAGTCTTCTTAGAAAACAAAGAACAAAAAAACCCACTTAGGTCCTGAATATATTTGTATTATCATTAATTGGATCAGATGAGACTAACTTGTGATGGTTAAAATTTAAAACTCAGTGCTCAGAGGGGGCGGAAAACAGTATACTGGCCACGTCTTTTTAAAAAATTTTTAATTAATTCATTTATTTTTGAATTTTACATTTTTCCCCCCTTAATCTCATTTCCCTCCCTCCACCCCCCCCAGAAGGCAGTCTGTTAGTCTTTACATTGTTTCCATGGTATACATTGGTCTAAGTTGAATGTGCTGAGAGAGAAATCATATCCTTAAGGGAAAAAAAAAAAACATAAGAGATAGCAAAATTACATAATAAGATTACTTTTTTTTTAATTAAAGGTAATAGTATTTGGTCTTTGTTCAAACTCCCAATTCTTTCTCTGGATACAGATGGTATTCTCCATCACAGAAACCCTAAAATTATCCCTGATTGTTGCATTGATGGAATGAACAATTCTGTTAAGATTAATCATCAACCCTATGTTGCTGTTATGGTAGACACATGAACATTTTTTTCATCATTTTCATAAGTCTAGACAATCACCAAACATTAATTCCTAATTTTGTAGCATTTACTGATTTCTGAGGTGCAAATGATCACACACAGAAAATTTAACAATCAGGTCCTCAGAGTCAGTTTGAAAGGAGTTCAGCACACCTCTGAAAGGATATAATGTATGGAAATTTTAAAGCACTAAGCAAATATCATCTGCTATTATTATTATGACATAGCTACTCCACTCAATTGAATATAGAGAAACCTGGTTTTAATGCATTTTTTATTTGATCTTTATAAGAATCCTATGATACTGACATGTCAGACAACTAGCACTTTCCCCTATTTTAGAGATAAAAAAATGGAGACTCGAAAAAGAAGGAAGAGATAAGTCCAAGACCACACAGAAAGTGATTGGCACACCCAAGATTTGAAAGCAGATGATTTGATTCTAGACCCTGTTAATGCATTTCTAGAAATTACAATAGGACCTATAAATAAGGTGTGGTGGTATGATTTTCCTATGCCCATCCAAACTTTGATTTTGCTAATCTGAGGACAAGCAAATGCATTTATTGGATCAGTACTTATTTAAAGAGCAGCTTGAATTGGCACATCCCAAAAAACAACTGCATAATTTCATTATGGGTGACGTGGTTTCAAAATATTTCCCCTTTAAGGGGGGAAAAAAGCCCCATAACCAAACAGCCTATAGGCTCAGAATGGATCAAGACTATGAGTTAACATCCAAAACCATCAAAATGATTTTACATTGAACCAATGGAAGTATTTTCCAAATCCAGGCAGGTGATACTTAATCCCAATGTCCTCTTGGTTAATCATACATCTGAAGAACTCTCTTCAGTTATAGGTGCCACATTTTGGGGGAAATTTGGATAAATCTGGAGAGTACATAGAGAAAGGCAAACAGGAAATCAAGGGACTCAAAACCAGGTCATATAAAGATTAGTTGAAAAAACTAGGGACGTTTAGTCTGGAGAAGAGAAGATTTAGGGAATATAATGGCTGTTCTCAAGTAAGCCATTATGAAAAATAGGGATTAAGAGATATTTTGTGAATCCCCCATGAGGGAAACTAGGAAACATGAATAAAATTCCAAGGGATTTAGGTTGATTTTAATTTAATATCAATTATGTCATTCTAACAATTTGAACTTGAAAATAAAATTGGTTTTCTGATCATTGAGGGGGTTCCAATAGAGTGTATAGGGTCTCTTGTTATGTCACAGAAATGATTCAGAATTTCCCAAATTGGAGCAGCTAAAAGTCACAATATTTTTAAATTGATATTTTATTTTATTTGTCCAATTACATGTTATGAAAGCTTTTCAACATTCATCCACATGCATAGGCATATTTATAAATTACATAATTTCCTTCCATCCTCCCACCCTCAAAGGAGAAGGGACTGGTGAACATTATACATATACATTTATGCTTAACCGTTTACAGATTAGCCATTTTCTGTATGAGGAATTAGGACTAAAGAAAAAGAAAAAAAACATGAGATAGGAAAGAAAAACAAAAGAGAAATGTTTAAAAAAGTGAATATAGTGTTCATTCAGATTATGTTGGTTTTTCTTGATTTTATTTGGTTTGGTTTTACTTCCTCTGGATGCAGATAGCATTGTGTATAACAGGTCTCCCAGGGTTGTCCAAGATCTCTGAACTGCTGAAGAGAGTTGCATCCTTCAAGGATGATCAACTCACAAGGTTGCTGTTCATGTGTACAATGTTCTTTTGGTTCTGCTTCCTTCATTCAGCATCAGTTCTTATAATTCGTTCCATACTTCTATAGAGTCTGACCATGGTTTCTTATAGAACAATAGGACTCCATAACATTCATATAACATAACATGTTTAGCCATTTCCTAAATGATGGGCAACCCCTCAATTTCCAATTCTTTGCCTCTGAAAAAAGAGCTGCTGTGAATACTTTGGAACATGTAGGACTTTCCCCATTTTTTAATGAATTCTTCTGGATATAGACCTAGTATTGGTATTGCTGGGTCAAAGAGTATGATCAGTTTTCTTGCTCTTTGGGAATAGTTCCATATTATTCTCCAGAATGGTTGGTTTAGTTCACAACCTCACCAACAATGCATTAATTTCCCAGTCTTCCCACAAACTCCTTATATCATTAATCATAAAAGCTTAATAGCAATAATGTCATCCTAACCATTTGAACTTGAAAATAAAACTGGTTTTCTGATCATTGGGAGGGTTCCAATAGAGTTTATGGGGTCTCTTGTTAGGAATGTCACAGAAATGATTGATGTAACTAGTAGAATGGTAGGAATAGATCTACTCTGATATTGCTTCCAATTCTGATATTCCATGATTGTACAATTCTCTGAATGTCCCAAATTGAAAGTAAATTTGCTAATTCGAATTGAAGCAACTAAAAGCCACATTTTTTTTAATTCTAATGCTGATACATGTACCAAGACAATGGCAAAAGGGTCAATATTAAGAAGTATATATGTTTTGTATTACAGAAACATTTAAAAAAAATCTTGACTGGGTAATTGTGTACCTATTTATGTGGCAGTATTATGTCAAATAAAGTAATTTTTGTGTCATCTGCATTTTTCAAGAATTTAAATACAGAATTCTAAAATTTGAATAAAGTAGAAAAATAGGGTCACAACAACAACAAAAAAATCCTCTTCAAAGATTTAGAAAAGCAGAGACAAGAAGTTCATTCATTCACATATGTCTTTTCTCAGGATTTCAAAGTTAAATTCCCATTAAATAAGATGAACAAGTTTAAGCCACACTCTACTTATGTCAATAATAAATTGGTTCTTGAGAATATTCCTTTTAACTATTCCCCACAAAGTGTGCACAGTTCCAGAAGCCATAGAGTTCAAGAGAATAAGTAGATATTTCCTTCTCTGTATTGACTTCAGAGTAGAAAAGACTCTCTTGATAGCTTATTATTATTCCTCTCCTTCTCCAACAACTATTTTTTAAAATAATATTTATTTTTCCCCAATTACAGGTTAAAACAATGTTTAACCTTTTTTCTTTAAGTTTCAAGTTCCAAATTCAATCTCTCTTTCCCTCTTTCATGTCCCTCCCCCATCTGTGAGATGATAAGCAGTCTAATAAAAGGTATACTTGAGTAGTCATGTAAAGCATCTCGCTATTAGTCATTTTGTTCAAGATGACTTGACCAAAAAAAAGAAAAGAAAGTGGAAAATAGTATGCTTTAGTTTGTATCCAGATAGCATCAGTTCTTTCTCTGAAGAGAGATAACATTTTTAATCCTGAAGTCTTTGGGATTGTATTGGGTCATTGTATTCCTAAAAATCGTTAAGTCATTCACAGTTTTCATCATATAATATTTCTGTGTCTGTATACAATGTTCTCCTAGTTCTGCTCACTTCACTTTGCATCAGTTAAGGTAAATCTTTCTGAAAGTATCTTGTTTGTCATTTCTTAAAGCACATCATTATTCAATCACAATCATATACCACAACTTGTTCAGTTAATCCCCAATTAATGGTCAGTCCTTCAATTTCTAATTCTCAGTCACCATTAAAAAGAGCTTCTACAATTAATATTTTTGTTCAAGTAGGTCCTTTTCCTTTTTCTTGGTACAATTATTATTGTCTTCTTTCAAGAGTATAATGTAAACTTGTGTTTAAAAGAATACTTTTTACACAATCCATGTTAACTCTCATATAATTCCAAATGAAGTTTGAATTAAGAGTAGCTAAAGTGCCTAACTACTAATGTAGTATGCTTTGAGGAACAATTGGAAAAGGTTTTAAATCCTTAAATCTCTTCCCCCAAAAGTCTGCCATGATGCCTAAATTCCTCTATTAGGAAGAAATTATTTTGGGTCTTGGATAATAAAAAGAAATAAAATTCTTCAAGCACTACTTCTTAAAATGAAGATTTTTCTGGGATTAGCAATAACTTAAACCCTTTTTAGGAAATACTGATAGACTTGTATTATATTGGCACCAATTATTTATCTCCTTTTATTTCTATAAAAAGTATTTTGTAAGTCCTGAGATTCCCTTTATAGGTGGAGTTATATATACATTTAAAAGATATTGTGGGCAGTGCATAGAGCACTGGCCTCAGAAACCTGACTCACTAGCTGTGTGACCCTGAGCAAGTCATTTAACCCTGCTGCCTTGTATCTAGGGCCACATGTTCAGTTGTCTTGATTTATATCTGAGCACTGGACCCAGATGACTCTGGAGGAGAAAGTGAGGCTGGTGACTTTGTTCAACACCGCTTCTAATTCATGTGCTTGCCATGGCATAACTTCTCTAATCCCATGGTCTTCTTTTTGAATGAAGGACAGTCAAGCTTCATCATCATCAGCATTATCATCATTCTAGTTCTAGACTTTGTGGAATTTATTTTTCTTTCTCTTTCCAATAGGTTTCATACAAAGAAAAGGCTGGTGATTTTTTTGTGAGTTTATATCTTTATATGCTACTGAAGGTATTAATTGTTGGAGTTTTTTTAATTGAATCTCTAAAGTCTCTAAGCAAGTTATTACCTCATTAACATGTAGGTTTTTTCCCTCTTTCCTCAATTTGTTATTTTTTTTTTAGTCTTACTTAGATTTTCTAGAACTATTTTAAATAATAGTGATGAACAAAGATGTCCTTGCTTGATTTCTGACCTGGAAAGAATCTCTAATATTTCTATATTAGAGATGATAGTAGTTCTTAATTTTAGATAGATTCATTTTACTAAATTTTTGAAATGTTAGTGTTTTCAGATGTTTTTAAACATGAATGAGTATTGTATTTTACTTTCAACTTTTTCAAAATTTATTGATATTCTGAAGATTTAAAAATATTCTTATTAATGTTATTTAAAATATTAAATTAACCCTATATTTCTTATATATATTCATGCTGATCAAAGTGAAGACTTTTGAATATATTTACAATAGTTACTTTGTTGATATTCATTAAAAATTTTGACCTATATATTTGTTTCCTTCTCTTATCTTCTCTGTTTAGGTAACAGAATTATATTTGAATCATAAAATAAATCTGACAGGATGCTGTCTTTCTCTATTTTTTTTTCAAACAATGAATTACTCCTGTAGTTTTGCATCCCTAACTACCTGTTGGAGATCTTGAATTGTATGTTCCACAAATAACTTAAAGTAAACCCATTTGACATTTTGCTTGTAATTTTTTTTTCTTTGACCTAAAAATTCTGGATCTTGACTATGAGTTTTCTGGGTATTTTAAATTTGGATTTTCTTTTAGGAGGTGACCAGTAAGTTATTTCTCTTTTTTTGCCTTGCTATAATAAATAGATCTGGATAGTTTTCTTTTTAGATTTCTTGAAATATATCTTCTTTTAAAAGCTTGTTCATAGTTTTCAAAAAGTCAAGTGATTCTTAGATCTTTTTTTATACCATTTTCCAGGTAAGTTTTTTTTAACAGTAGATATGCCATTTTTTTTCCTTCTAGTTTGTTTTGGTCTTTGCATTTTGTTCTAATATTCTTTATTGTTACATTAAGTCATTGAGTCTTTGCTTGTTCCATTCTATTTTTCAGAGTATTCATTACTTCAGTAAGGTGGTCTGTTTTTGCCCTGAGCTGTTGCAAGAGTTCCAGTTTAATTTTTTTTTCCTCTTCAGTTCACTCTTCATTTTTTTCATCTACTTTTGAGGTTCATTCTGTTTTTTCTGAAGATCTATTTGAAATTAATTTAAATGTATGAGATTTTATCTTACTATTCTTTTGACTCATAATAGTTCTTCATTCTATCAGGAACGTTTTTCTGTTTATTCATATCTGCAACTTCAGTTCTTGGATAAGGACTCTATTCCAGGTCTAGGATTTTCTGCTTCTTCAACTGTTGCATGTGATACTCAGGACTAGATCCTGTTTTCCACTGCAGTGGGGCTAATTTTGTTAAGTGCTATCCCCATTGCAGTGCAGAAGAAGCTACCCTATTGTCTGTGGGTAGGAGGTCAGGTCTTAACCTTCTTTCTCAACCCCAACCTGATACCATAGTCCTGGTGTTGGACGAGTGTTGGTATTAAACCTCCCTTAATACCTGTCATAGTGTGCAGTTTCTCTGACTTCTCCCAATCTTCCTCTTCACTCTTCATTTATTTGTACAGTAATCTATTCACGTAAAGTTTTAGGTTTTAATCCCTGGAACAGTTCAAGTACCCTACCCTTAGTATAGTATGTTTTGACCGATTTCTTGTGCAGTCCCTAACTTGAAGCTTGAGGACTGATGGGTAATAGTGTTGACTTTGGGTTACTCTCTTTAGGTGTAGTCTTTGCTCCCAGTCTTGGAGGTGGGGGCAGGAGTTGGAGTGGATCAAACAAAGCCTAATTGTCCTGAGGAGTAATTATAAATAATGAAATTGGGTACTGTCTGAAACAATGGAACCAAAGAAAAACCCCATGAAGCATCACTAGTTGTAAAGTATCTATGAGGATATAGGAACTGAAGCAAGGGACACTCCACTATTT
Source organism: Macrotis lagotis (assembly GCF_037893015.1). Lineage (NCBI taxonomy): Eukaryota > Metazoa > Chordata > Mammalia > Peramelemorphia > Peramelidae > Macrotis > Macrotis lagotis. The sequence continues at coordinate 275,541,722 of NC_133659.1, read as the reverse complement.
GAGGTTTTCTGGGAGGTTTTAAAGTCTTAAGGAAACCGGGACAAGAAAAGGGAAGTGATACTTAAAGTTACATCAAAGAGGAGCTGTAATGAATAGAGTGCCTAACTTGGAGTCAGCAAGACTTTAGTTTCATTCTCTCTTAGAAACAAAGTCATTTACCTTCTGTTAGCTTGGTTTTCTCAACTGTAAAATGGTGTAATAAAAGCACCAGTCCCAAAGATTTGTGATCATGCTGAAATGAAAAGCACCTTGAAACTTTTAAAAAAGATATTACGGCATCCAAGATCCTTTCAGGGTGGTCTGTGAGGTCAAAATTATTGTTATAATAATAGTAAATTGTTATTTGGCTATTAAAATTTTCCCTTCATTTTCTAATACATATTAGGATAAGACTGAATTTTCTTCAAAAATTTCAACCAAGGCAACATATTTCTATAGAATAAATGCAGAAGCAGAAAAAATATTAAAACAATGCCACTTTTCTCATTAATTTTTTGTTTTGAAGATAGTTATATTTCATTAAAATGTATTAGTTATGTTAACATGTGATGTTTTATTACTGTTATTTTAAATAAATATTTTTGAAAATGCTTCAGTTTTAATTTATTTGTGTGTATGTCTTCTATTAAGTTCAATAACAGTTTTACAGAAATAAATGTTGTAGTTCCTCAATAATTTTTGTTTTGGAAAATATAATTTTTCAGAAAAATGTCATTCATATTATTGTTGCTTAAATGTTAATAAATGTAAATTTAAAATGATCAATTGTAATTTCAAATACATATAACTATATTTAATGTATAGAAACAAAAGCTCTTTGGATCCTAAGTGTAAAATATAAAATAAAGGGATCTTCATGCCCAAAAGTTTGAGATTCTCTGCAGTAGGCCATATTTAATAGTCATAAGTATGCTATGTTGATAATAGGATTAGGGGGGAAAGAGAGTATGAACTAACCTCAGAGACAGACATCCTCTGATGAGCTAATAAAACAAGTGTATGAGTAGTTTGGTTACTTTTGTGGCTGTGCTAGTGGAGAGGACTCATTTTGATTATCAGGGATTCTGTCTCATCTCCCCTGTTTATTCAAGTTGCAAAAAGTAACATGACAGGAGGGGAGTTAAGCCTAATTTGTCACTGCAACTATCACCTATACACAATAAATGGGTGCTGGGATTAATGGTACTGAGAAATGAGACACAAGGACAGCGTGGATGTGTGCATGTGGAGCAAAAAGTGATCATTTTGACACAGGATTAGTTTGTGCTCATACTTTCTGGAAAACTGAGTTGGAGAGTCATAATATGTTTTGGAAGCATTGTTTCCTTAAGTCAATAGCTCAATTTAAGAACAAATTACAGTTTTGTCTTATTGCTATGAAATTTTTAACTTAGAAAAAAAATGATGCTGGCTGTCCTCCCCCCCCAGAAAAGACATTAACATTTTTTTTACAGGTATGTTGTGGATCCTACAGAAAGAGGGATGAATGAGACAGAAATAACATGGAAGGAGAGGAAAAAGGAAGGAAAGGACTGGAAATAACAGAGAAGGAAGCAACCAAAATTAAAGTGAATTGATAGACTCCTGAATGGGAAGAAGAAATTTAACTTATAATCAAAAGGTAAGATTTAGCTTATGCAAGGGGATTTGGGAGTAAGGACTAGACTGCTGATTTCATTGGTATAAGGAATATAAACAAAACAGGTCACCTCAGCAGTAGCTAGTTCTAAAACCCTAAGAGGTAAAATGATTGGTCCAGTCAAATTGAGTCAGAGGCCACACATGAACTCAGGTCTTCCTGACTTTGCAGTCTACTCAAAAACCTCCCTTCCACGTGGAGTTACTAAAGAAAATAATTCAACTTCAACATTCTAGTTGTCTTTCCTTTAATGCTTTGGGTTTTTCCTGCTCATTTCCCAACATTTCTTTTTCACCTTCCCAACCAGACATCCTTTAATCCAAACAACAATAATTACAACCCAAATTCTTTTTCCTTGGGTCTTCATTGTCTCTCCAAGTTCTTCCTCTGCCTCATTCATTGTTGGCCACTCAGAATCACTCTTTCTATTCTTCCAGTGGCCTTTTTTCTTCTTCTTCCAGTTTCTGACAACTGACTAATTGGTTCCTTTCCTGGTCTTTTCCAACATCTGTCTCTTAATTCTGACCACATGCTAAAATGTTCCCTCAGACTCTTTTCAACTTTCATCCCCTCTATTTTGACAATTATCTATGGACTCTATTGTAGCTCACTTATTTCTTAGGGAATTTTTATTATCTTTCCCAAGTAGAAACACACATTCCCTATTTAAGTATTTGATTATATTTTTATTAGACTAGCTGTGCCTCTATCAGAGGGATATCACTGGGTGAGCAGTTGGATATATTCAGGAAAAATTCATCATTATATTGAAAATGAGTTGAAATTTTATTATTGAGTTGAAGATGAATGTATTGTCTTCTTCAACACTAAAGTACCATTTTATACCATTAAAAATAATAAGGAACACTAATAAACACATAGAGTATAAGAGTTAGAAAGTCAGTTTGACTATTTTTATTGCCAATGCCCAGATCACTGAAGAGCAGGAGAGGTCTTTGGGTTTGAATTGTCCAGAATGATTATCCATCTACATGAGAACCATAACTGCAGTAGCATCTCCAGGATTTTTCCTTTAGGTGTTGACATTGTAATTCTGAGTATTAGTCCTTTGACCTGCTATCTCTATCCAGATTTTGGATCCCTGGTATGAAGTTAGCTTGCCCAAGTCTTTCACTCATAATGAAACAGAACTTAAGTTTCCCCTGTCCTGATATCTCTAAGATTCTTAGAGGGTCTATTTTTTCCATGACTCTGGAGGAGAGTGAGGCTGATGATTTTGCACTTTTGCCTCCCTTAAATCCAAAAATTGTTTGCATCTCAATACGTCACCTTCAGATATATAGTCCTCCTCAGGAATGAAGGATGCACAACAATAACAATACAGATTGTATTTGAACTTGGTTTATCTGATTCCAATGCTGTCTCTTTAAATACAGTGCTGTGTTATAAGGTTGTCAACCTGATTTCTCATTAGCTAGAGATTTTAGGCCCATTAGTATCAACAGATCTCTTCCCAACACTTGTTTGGAGAATTAAATATTATATTGTTTAATACCTAAGAAACACCCTTTGCTGGAGAGTAGGTCTCTAGTGTTTGGTATAGAAACCCCCTGTACTCCATTTGCCAACTAAACTAATTTGACTTGAGTTGAAGAATTCCTAGTTGAAGCTATTACTATACTGTTTAAATTGACCACAAACTTACAAAAGACCCATTATCTTCATGAAAGTATCTAAAAATGAAAAATGCTTCTTCTTCCAGAAGGTACTTTCTTAAGCATGCCATTTCTACGTGATAATATCATCAAGTTTGCTAGCATGTTCTCTTGATCTGATAAGAGATATCAGGAATGCTACATTAGGAGTCAAGAATACTTCATTTTAATCAGATAATGGTGGGAACACATTATTTGAACTGTGACCTTGGTGAGGGACCTAAATATTCTGTGCCTTAGTTTGACTAAATAAGAAATATAATTAACAATACCTTCCTTATGTTGACAGGGTAATAAGATGTTATACCTCAAAATATTTTGAATATTTAATAATTGTGGAATATTTAGTTAAACAATGTTTCCCCAAGCTGAATTGAGGAAAAGTCAAAGGATCGTGTATCTACCGATCTGGTTTAAGCACCTGCTTGAATGTTCTAAAAAAGATTGCCAAGGGTCTAAAATGGAATAGAACCACTCCTGAGCTGTTTGGGAGAGTACTCAAAAATGCAGTTACTCTGCCAGAGCTATAACTCAGAATTAATTTGCCTAGGGCATGGTAGACAGTCTAAGCACAGATACAGTCATGCTAAGAGTCTAGCCCTTGTCCTCTCAGGTGTTTGGGAGGGGAACAGACCCAATCAAGAAATGCTGCCATGGAAATAGGGCTCTTAGAGTGGTCACCCCAAGGACAGTTGAGCAGTGTAGTAGTGAGGACTAGCAGAACACTATGAGGCACAGTGTGAGTGGGGTCAGTGTTTCCCCTAGCTGAATTGAGGAAAAGTCAAAGGATCGTGTATCTACCGATCTGGTTTAAGCACCTGCTTGAATGTTCTAAAAAAGATTGCCAAGGGTCTAAAATGGAATAGAACCACTCCTGAGCTGTTTGGGAGAGTACTCAAAAATGCAGTTACTCTGCCAGAGCTATAACTCAGAATTAATTTGCCTAGGGCATGGTAGACAGTCTAAGCACAGATACAGTCATGCTAAGAGTCTAGCCCTTGTCCTCTCAGGTGTTTGGGAGGGGAACAGACCCAATCAAGAAATGCTGCCATGGAAATAGGGCTCTTAGAGTGGTCACCCCAAGGACAGTTGAGCAGTGTAGTAGTGAGGACTAGCAGAACACTATGAGGCACAGTGTGAGTGGGGTCAGGAAGGAAGTCTGTTCATTGAATTTAGCATTCAGGGGCAAACCACAATCACTCCCATCCTAATTATGTCTCTGATCTTGTCCCACCTTTCTGATTCAGCCCCTTAGGAACTGCTCTGGAAATTCAAACTGCAGTTAGACTGGGATTTGTCTCCCCAGATATTTCTAAACTTAGAGACTCCTTTAGGCTAACCTTGGCATAGAACAATATTCTTGGACAGTTTCACTATGTAACCTAGGGTTGTACTTATTAGTGAAGACATAGATTCAGAGTGCCTAAAACTAGACAAAGGAAATAAAGTAAAATAAAATTAGCCATGGTTATAACTAGACTGGGGAGAAGTGCCACTGACCTGAATGTAGTACTGTATATATTCAGTGAGAGGGCAGAAAAGGGATGGAGTTGGAGTATGGGAAAGTGTTCATCCAAACTTTGTCATTTATTAACTTCTTATCTTAACTCATTATTTTTGCTTAATGCATTAACTCTTACCATATAGAGCAAAGTTTCCCTCATTCCCCCTTGCCTCCCCCTTTCCATATCATTGCAATAGCTCATTGTAATAACAAAAATCTTATGTGAAATATCTTGGACTATTCCCCCTCTCCTTTTTCTTTCTCCCATTCCATTTCCCTTTTTTTTCTATTGACTCCATTTTTACACCATATTTTATCTTCAAATTCAGCTTTCTCCTGTGCTTCAACTATAAAAGCTCTCTCTACCTGCTCTATTAACTGAGAAGGTTCATATGAGTATCATCAGTGTCATTTTTCTATGCAGGAATACATGCAGTTCATCCTCATTAAGTCCCTCATATTTCCCCCCTCTCCTCCAATCTCCATGCTTCACCTGAGTCCTGTATCTGAAGATCAAACCTTCTGTTCAGCTCTGGCCATTCCAAAAGGAACATTTGAAATTCCCTTGGTTCATTGAAAGTCCATCTTTTTCCCTGGAAGAGGACATTCAGCCTTGCTGGGTAGTTCATTCTTGGCTGCATTCTAAGCTCTCTTGCCTTCCGGTATATTGTATTCCAAGCCCTACCAGCTTCCAGTGTAGTTGCTGCTAAGTCCTGTGTGATCCTGACTGCAGCTCCATGATATTTGAACTGTGTCCTTCTGGCTGCTTGTAATATTTTCTCTTTGACTTGGGAGTTCTGGAACTTGGCTATAATATTCCTAGGGGTTGGTTTTTTGGGATCTCTTTCTCTGGAGGATCGGTGGATTCTCTCCATTTCTATTTTGCCCTCTGCTTCTAGAATATCAGGGCAATTTTCCTGTAGTAATTCTTTAAAAATGATGTCAAGGCTCTTTTCCTGATCATGACTTTGAGGTATTCCAATAATTTTTAAATTATCTTTCCTAAGTCTGTTTTCCATATCAGTTGTTTTTTTCAATGAGATATTTCACATTCTCTTCTAATTTTTCAGTTTTTTGGTTTTGAAGTATTGATTCCTGATTTCTGTTAAATTCATCAATCTCCCTGAATTCTATTCTTTGTCTGAAGGATTTGTTCTCCTCAGAGAGTTTTCTTATCTCTTTTTCCATCTGGCCAATTTTGCTTTTTAAAGCATTCTTCTCCTTAGTAACTTTTTGAACTGTTTTATCCATTTGACCTAAGCTGTTTTTAGCATGCTATTTTCTTCAGCATTTTTTTGGATTTCCTTGACTAAGCTGCTGACTTCATTTTCATGTTTTTCCTGCATCTCTCTCCTTTCTTTTCCCAGTTTTTCTTCCAACTCCCTCATTTGATTTTCAAAGTCTTTTTTGAGCTCTATCATAGCCTGAGCCCAATTTCTGTTTTTTCTTGGAGTCTTTAGATGCAGGATCTTGTGCTTCCTCATCTTCAGACTGAGTATTTTGGTCCTTCTTGGGCTCATTTGCAAAATATTTCTCAATAGTCTTCTTTTTGTTTCTCTGCTTGCTCATTTTCCCAGCCTGGGCCTGGTTTGGGGTGTTTCTTGAGCTTTTGGGACACTCCCACAAGGGTCTCAGTGTGTGAAGCTCTGTCCTCCCTCCTGGTCCGTGAATGACCATAAGCACCTCCCTCTGCCAGGGGGCTGAGGTGGGGGGGGGCCCTGCTCTTCTATGGGGGGTTCTAGACTGGGATCAGGATCTGAATGTGGTCAGAGCCCCAGAGCCCTGTTCCAGAGGCAGAGGACAGAGCTCTGCAGTTTCTCTTCACTCCCCTCCCTCAGCTCAATGGGCTCATGCCCTGGGGGCTCCTGCTTACCAGCTCCACCAGCTTCTGTTTCCTGGATCAGGGCTGGGGAAAGACCATGCTGCTGGCTGTGTGCCCTGAGGGCTGGGCTCCAAGGTGCTCGCTCTGGCAGAGGTCCCCCACTGTTCCCCCACTTTGTGCCCGGTGCTCCTCAGGGTGCAGCTCAGGAGACTCCCCCACTGCTGTGAGCTGAGACTCCCAGCGCCTTGGGGCTGCCTCCAGGAGGCTGAGGTTCTTTGGCTCTGGCGGGCCACCCCTCTGGCGAGCCGCCTCTCCAATCCCGGGGAGCAGAGCCTTTCTGCTCTTTTCCAGGTTACCTTGAGTAGGAGAACTGCCTCACTGGTACCCTTTGTGGGTTCTGTCTCTCGAAAGTTTAGTTAGAGTCCTTAGCTGATGAATTTTATCAGAGAGCTCCTAAGACTAGATCCCTTCTTGTCACCATCTTGGCTCCGCCCACTGGAGACTAGTCTTAACACAAATCAAGTCAGCACAGATCCAGCCCCAGTGAACCAGTGGCCTTGGGAGCCACTGAATCAGCAAGGGCAGTAGCTATTTTCATAACTCTCAGTCCACTGACAGTAAGAGGGTTGAACAACTGATGAGAGGGAGATTACAGGGATTTCTTCACTGGCACTGGGGGACAGAACTCTATTGCTTTGCCCATACTTAGATCTGGGTCACAGTCCTGATGCGAAGTCCCAGAGTGTGGAGGAGGACTAGCACATCAGTGATTGTGGCTACAGGGGAGTGGGGACCCTTCTCTCAGGTCAGGGAAAAAAAAGTGCTTGTGGTTACTCCCAGATCAGAGCACAGGTAATCTAAAAGGCAATGAAAAAATTTGTGATAGGCATAAGAATGCTGAAGCATATTGCCAATTAGGACTCTCATGGCAGAAATGTCATTTTTTTTAAAGCCATCATTCATGGACCTAGATAACTGAAAAACTAGGTAGAAGGGAGAAAGGTAACATGATAGCTAGAGAATTATAAAGATGCCCACAAAATCTTCTATCATACCACCTTGGAAGAACTGAAAACTTACAAGTCCCTAGAAGTATCTCTGAAAACAAATGCACAAAAACCCTGAAGCTTGGGACAGTGTACCCTCCACTCAGGAAGCAGAGTCCCACTTAAAAAAATGTTAAAGTCAAAGAATAGGTTGGAAAAATAAGCAAAAATTCACACCATAAAAAGTTACTATGGTGACAAGATTAAATACTCAGAAGAAGATGACAAAGTCAAAGCTCCTACATCCAAAGCCTCCAAGAAAAATAAGTATTGATCTCAGATCACAGAGTTTAAAAAGGATTTTGAAAAATCAAGAGAGACAGAGGGAAAAATTGAAGAAAAAAAGAGAAAAGAATGTGCAAAATAATCATGAAAAAAGTAAACACAAAAAAATACTGATGAAAATAACATCTTAAAAAATAGACTAGACCAAATGGTAAAAGAAATACAAAAATCCAATGAGGAAAAGAATATAACAAAAAGCAGAATTGGCTAAATGAAATAAAGAGGCACAAAAATTCACGGAAGAAAAATTTTCTTAAAGATTAGAATTGAAGAAATGGAAGTTAATGACTTTATAAGAAATTAATAAACAATAAAATAAAAGCAAAAGAATGAAAGAAAATGAAGACAGTGAAAATATCTCATTGGAAAAATAACTGACCTGGAAAATAGATCCAGGAGAGAGTTTGAACATTATTGAACTAACTGAAAGGCATGATCAAAAAAAGAACTAGACCTCAACTGTCCTGATATTTTAAAACCAGAAGGTAAACTAGAAATTCAAATAAAACACTGATTATCACCTCTTGAACAAGATTCCCAGATCAAAACTCCCAAAGATATTATAGTCAAATTCCAGAGCTCTCAGGTCAAGGAGAAAATATAGCAAGCAGCCAGAAAAAAAAATTCAAGTATCGTGGAGCCACATTCAGATTGCATAGTATTGCAGAATTTCTACATTAAAGGAACTTGGAATATTATATTTCAGAGGACAAAAAGCTAGGATTCAACCAAGAATCACCTACCCAGAAAAACTGAGTATAGCTCTTCAGGGGAAAATGGACATTAAATTAAACTGAGGACTTCCAAGTCTTTTTGATGGAAAGACTAGAGCTGAATAGAAAATTGGATTTTCAAATATAAGACTCAAGAGAAGCATAAAATAGTAAGCAGGAAAGAGAAATAATGAGACTAAATTAGGTTACTATTTACATTCCTACATGGGAAGATGGTACTTGTAACTCAAAAGAACTTTCTCATTATTAAGGCAGTTACAAAGGAGTATATAGAGACAGAGTTCATAGGTGTATGTTGAATATGAAGGGATGGAAAAATTAAGGAGTGAGAGAAGAATGCTCTGGGAGAAAAGGAAAAAGGTAAAATGGAGCAAATTATTTCACATTAAAAGGCAAGAAAAACTTTTACAGTGAAGGGGAATATGGCGGAGGTGAGAGGATATAAGTGAACCTTATTCTTATTAGAATTGACTCAAAGAGGGAATAATATTCACACTCATTTGGGCATAGAAATCTCTCTTAACCTACAGGAAATTAGAAGGGGAAGGGGATAAGACAAGGGGGGGTGGTAATAGAAGAGAGAGCACATTGGGGTAAGAGGTAGTCAGAAGTAAAACACTTTTGAGGAGGGAAGTATGAAAGGAGAAGGAAAATAAACAAAGGGGGAAATAGGATGGAGGGAAATAGTTACCAATAGTAATTTTTAAAATTTTGAAATAACTTTCTCTGATAAAGTCCTCATTTCTCAAACATATAGAAAATGGAGTCAAATTTATAATAATAAGAGCTATTCCCCAACTGATATATGTTCAAAAGAAATGAACAGTTTTCAGATGAAGTAATTAAGACTATTTATATAGCCATATAAAAATTCTGTAACTCACTCTTGATTGGAGAAATGCAAATTAAAACAATTCTTAGATACAATTTTATATCTATTAGATAATTTAATAGAACAGAAAAGGAAAATGAGAAATATTGGAGAGCAATTTGGAACTATGCCCATAGGACTATAAAATCATGTATACCATTTGATCTAGCAATACTACTAATTTTTGATTGCCAAAAGAGATAAAAAAAAGGAAAAGGACCCATATGTGCAAAAATATTTATAGCAACTCTTTTCCAATGGCAAAGAATTGGAAATTGAGGGAAAGCCCATCAATTGGGGAATGGCTAAACAAACTGGAACGTAGCTGTAATGAAACGCTATTCTTCTATAAGAAATGATTTAGCAGCATGTTCTCAGAAAAAAACACTAAAAAAGACTTACAGAAGCTGATGCAAGATGACATGCACTGTGTAATATTGTATGATGATCAGTTGTGAATAACTTTACAATGATTCAAGACAACTCTGAAAAGCTTATGATGAAATATATTACCTATCCCCAGAGAAGGAACTGATGGTGTCTATATACTGATTGAAGCCTACTTTATTTTTTTGATTTTAGGTTTTTGCAAGGCAGTGGGGTTAAGTGGCTTGCCCAAGGCCACACAGTTAGGTAATTATTAAGTGTCTGAGGCTGGACTTGAACTCAGGTACTCCTGACTTCAGGGCCGGTGCTTTATACACTGTGCCACCTAGCTGCCCCGAAGCCTACTTTTTAAACTTTATTTTTCTTGAATTTTTTTGTCTGTTTTCTTTCACAGCATGACTAATACGGCAATGTTTAACACGACTATACATGGATAGCCCTATCCCAAATTGCTTTTTCCCACAATGGTGGGGGTGGGGGGGTGGAGAGGGAGGAAAGAGAAGAATTTTAAACTTGAAGTTTTAAAAACAAATGTTAAAAATTGCTTTTATATGTAATTAGGGGACAAATTTTTTTTAAAAATGCACCCCATGTTCATTGACATATAAAATATTAAACTTACTTCATTAAGACTGAACTGGGCTTTATTAATTAATGATTCGTTTACTATCAAAAAACAACTGAACTGCAGAAGGGTTGTATGCTGATGTCAAGGAGAAAGATGGGAGTAAAGAGAATAGCCAGTGCCATCTCTAGATGGCAAAGAACCCAAAGAGAGAAATAAGTGGGTAGAAACAGTGAGCTAAGCACTGGGACTGTTGGTCAATTAAAAAAAAATTCCAGATGGGAAATAATACAAGAAATTTAGATGACCTATGGCACCAGAGAGAGATTAAGTGGTAAGTTTTCTGTGAGGTTTGTTGGTAGAACTCAGATAATGAGAGGAAGACTGCAGGGGATTGGAGATTGAATTTTCATTGACAAAATGGACATCTGGTACAGAACCCTTATTCAAAGAGAAGTTTGGTCAAAATCCACTCACTGAACACTTATTTAGCATTTGCTCCATGTAAGGTGCCATTAAAGAAAGTGAAAAATTGGTCATTAGTGAAAGTGACAGCTGGGTAAAGAAAGGGTTTTTTGGATCTGACTTTATTCATGTGAAAAGTGTTTTGTAATTGTATTCTTGTTTCTAGGTTTGCCTTGGGAGGTAGATTAGAAAGTATTTTTATGTTGCCTACAATTACTTTAAATGCAATTTCTCTTTCTATCTCTTTTGGACTTTGTTAGCCATTTATAGAAATGCTGATGATTTATGTGGATTTATTTTATATCCTGCTACTTTGCTAAATTTACTAATCATCTCAAGTAGTTTTTTTAGTAATTTTTTAGGGTTCTCTAAGTATACCATCATATCATCTGCAAAGAGTGAGAGTTTAAGACAGGGTATTTTAAAGAAAAGAAAGACAACAGGATCATAGCGTGACTTTTTACACACACACAAACACAGATACAGACACTGAAATCTCTATTGACAAATAGCCATCTAGGTTTTACTTGAAGATCCCCAAAGAGGAAGTACCCACCACCTCTCAATGAAGTTAATCCACTTTTGGATTACTCTAAATATTAGGAAGTTTTTTCTGACAATGAAACTCTTTGCTCCTGGTCTTTGCTCTGGTTTATATGTTTTCAGAGGAGGAGGAGGTGGCTGTATGGAGAATGACTGAAGATATTGGCAATAAGTTATCTCATTCTTGACCTGGAACTTGGCAACTCAAATCTGTACTGTATAAATAAGCCAAGGACATTTTCTTGACCTTAACATATTCATATGTAATTCTTTGCTATAAAAACTTTTGTTTAACAAGAAGAGATTGGAATGTTTTCGTTTTAGTCAAATTTGGTTCTAGAAAATGCTGTAGAGAATGTTCTTTTGAGTATTCAAAAGAAGTAAATTTACAAAACCAAAACAGTGGATCAGGACTGTAACAGATTTTTGATTCACTCTCGTAGTCTTTTTTTTTTTAAGTTTTTGCTAGGCAATGGGGTTAAGTGGCTTGCCCAAGGCCACACAGCTAGGTAATTATTGTCTGAGGCTGGATTTGAACTCAGGTACTCCTGACTCCAGTTGCTGGTGCTCTATCCACTGTGCCACCTAGCCACCCTGGCTCTTAATCCTGGAAATCTTCAGGTTTCTTTGGGAGGTATTTGGGATTATAATGATTTGCCCAGGATCCCAGAAGCTAGTAAATTCTCTAAAGCCAAATTTGAACCAGAGTCCTCCCACATCCAGGGTCGGTGTTCCATCCTGTGAGAGTATGACTGATGACTTTGCCTAACTCTGCCTCATTTAAATCTAATTCATTTGCAATATAAAACATTAACCCCCCTGATGTCATTGGTCCTCTTCAAGAACAAATGATGAACAACTATCTGCTGTACCATCTAGATGCCCTGGAATTTTCAATTAAAAACAATTCATACCTTTTGTTTTTTTATACCACATTCTTCTATTGAGCCCTTGCTTGTAAGAAAGCAAAATAAAACAACAGTTCAGCATAAATAACTATGGTTGATGTCTTAGCAATATACCACACCTAGCATTTGATCTAGCAATACTACTAATTTTTGATTCCCAAAGAAATTTAAAAAAAAGGAAAAGGACTCATATGTGCAAAAATATTTCTAGCAATTCTTTTCCGGTGGCAAAGAACTGGAAATTGAGGGAAAATTACCTTTCTGCTAATGAAGTAATCACCCTCCTTTTCCAGTTAAGAGTTAATTATTTTTCTGTTTTCTTATCTATTTTTATTGCCTCTGATATTTTGAGGAGAAAAAGGATGTAAGAAACTATAAGAAGCCCATTATTAAAAAATTCTGAAGTTAATTTATGTCTTTGATATCAAAGTTGGCAAAAGGATGAGAGGAGTCTGGCGAATGAATCAGGAGGGAGGATGGGTTAATTTTTCCTATGGTGACATATGCTATCTCTTCACAGTTTGGGGTTTGCAAAGATATTGCTCTTAAGACTTCTTTTCCCCTCCCTGGTTCAGGAAGTTCTTGTTATTCATCACACAACATTATTGAGAGTACCTGGAACAACAAAATGATGAACAATAGGGCCAGCTAACCCAGTGACTTTTGTATATTATAAGAAAGAATTGCTACCTCTGGGAGCTGGCAAGAGACTCATTGAGATTCATTTATCATCTTTCTGGTAGAGGGGAGAAATAGAGATTATGCCTGGGAGTGAAGAAAACCTGGGGTTCAAGGTTTGATTCTGACACCTGCTGACTGTATGACCCTAGGCAAGTCTCTTTAATTTCTGAGTATCCAGACAACTCTGTTTTTGAAAGGCAGTGGGGTTAAGTGACTGGCCCAAGGTCACAGAGCTAGTTAATTATTAAGTGTCTGAGGCTGGATTTGAACTCAAGTCCTCTTGACTCCAGGACTGGTGCCAGGTGGCTCTAAAATTATAATTGCATGGCTAAAATGGAAATGTGCTTTGTATGACTTCACATGTTTATTGAATCTCGCATTGCTCACATTCTCAATGAGTGGAGAGATATTGGAAGGAGGGAGAGAATTTGGAGCTAAAAAATTTCTAAATGCATGTTTAAAGATATCAGTACCCCAAAGAGCTTTGATTATGTGGGTTATATCTGCTGATGATATTTTAAAGACCTGTACATTGCAATTCTATACATTTTATACAATGCAGTACTATTCATTTTAAAGGACTATACCTTGCAGAACTGGTGCCAATCTATATTGGCAGAGAGACTTTTCTCATAGGGAGAATTGATGAAACCACGGTTCTACATCTGAAAAAAAAACCACACAAAAACAACTCAATCTCTCACCAAAAATATACAAACTTCCAATGAAAATATTTTTAGTCTCTTAGGCTTTACTATGTACATTGCTTCAGAAGACTTGGATAGGAAGTCATCTCTTCTGATACCACCAAAACCTATTGTCCCTGGTTCACAATTGTGTTAAACCAATGCAATTGAATGGGCAGTATGTCAGTAATGTGGCCTCTGACACTTACTAGTTGTGTGACCCAGGGCAAGTCACTTAACTGCTGTTTACCTCAGTTTCCCCAATAGTAAAACAGGAATAATAACCACACCTACCTTCCAAGATGGTAGCAGAGCAGAGAAGGTATTTACACAAGAGATGTTAAGAGGAGAATATCAACAGGATAATATATAACTCTTGTAAGAATCAAATACAATAATATTTTTAAAGTGTTTTGCAAACCTAAAAGAGTTATATAGAAGATAGCTAATATTAAATTAAAATCAAGGCAAGCTGAGGCCCTTCAAGGACTGTTGTCTTCATAGGCCTCAGTCCTTGAGAATTGGAAGTTGTAGGATGTTCTTATTCTAAATGAGGTAAGAGTGGTGTGAAAAGTGGATTCTTCAACTACAAGTAGGAGAGACAGTTGTTCCTTTTTTTCCTGAGAGTAGAGGATGAACAATAGTACTATAATGCAAATCCTTTGATGATATCTTTCTCCTCTTCAGGTTTTGTCCTGAGATTCTAGGATCAGGACACTCTTTGCTGACTGATACTGAAATCTTGGGTGCCTTCCTATAAGATAACTTAGAAAATACATCAGGGAAAGGCATGATTGGAAGCTAAGTGTTTACAGCCAACTTTTAGATGAAAGATTGGATTACTTCTAAATGACAGATTAGCCAAATAAGTGAACAATGAAGTGTGGCTTGATGAACGATGATTCATTATATAACTTGACTGAAATTTAAGTAAGCTTCCACCAAGTACATACTACTGTTTAGGTTCTGACTTTATGGTCTGAGCCATCAGTTTTCCTCTAGATATGGTTAATTAAATTCAATAGAAGGATAATTATTGATTTTGTTCAGTTGTGTTTAACTCTTTGTGATCCCATTTGGTATTTTCATTTGCAAAATTACTGGAGCAGCTTGTCATTTCCTTTTCCAACTCATAAGTGTCTGAGGCCAGATTTGAATTCAGGTTCTCCTAACTCTATATCCTAACTAGATAGCTAACTCTCCCTAGTTGGCTTGAATTAGATTATGTAATTGGGAAATGTTTAACTAAGCAAATAAAAATATAATAGAACAAATATAATGTCCATATATGGTTTTCCAAGTCAATATGGGGCCCACAGAGATTCTTATTTATGGTTTAATGACCCCCTGTTTCCATCACTCCAGGCTACTCTAAGACTTTTAGTTATAGAGAAAGACTTTGGCCTGAATTAGTAGACGGAATTAATTCACCTGTGAATTCTCCTTTCCAATAAAATCACAGGTACCATCCCTTTCTTAATTTAAAAATTATGAATGGCAGTTTTTAAGAAAAATTTGTTTTAAGGAAATGTGAATACCTACATACAAGATCTACATGAAAATCAGGTACTTTTTAAATTTTTAAAAAAAATTTAGGGTGGTGTAGTGGATAGAGCACTGGCCCTGGAATCAGGGCAAAAAAAAAAAACCCTAAAAATTTTTTATTTAGGGCAATGGTATTAAGTGACTTGCCCAAGGTCACACAACTAGGAAATTATTATATGTCTGAGGCCGGATTTGAACTCAGGTCTTCCTGACTCCAGGGATGGTGCTCTATCTGCTGTGCCACCTAGCTGCCCCCTCAATTGCCTTTTTTAAAAAAGTTAACATTTATATAGAGCTTATGAGGTACCTTGATGGGCCAGATACTTTGCTAAGTATTTTACAATTATTTTTTCATTTGATTCACATAAAAACCCTGGGAGGCAATTGCTATTATTATCTCCACATTACAAATAAAGAAGCTGAGGCAAACAGAGATTAAGTAGTTAGCTCAGGGAAACACAATACTGATAATTAACAACAACAACAACAATAATAATAATAATAATGATAATGATAATAAACAGTTAAAAGGGCAATTAGGTGGATAGTCCCAGGCCTGGAACCAGAAGATAAGAGAGCTTGAAGGGATAGTATTGAAAGAAATTGCCTGGGAAAGGTCTCTATACTGTTTAGATTTTTATATATTCATAAAAATCATTGAGACAGCTAGATGGCAGAGTGGATAGAGGACAGTACCTGCAGTCAGAATAACTTCAGTTCAAATCTGACCTCAGACACTTACTAGCTGTGTGACCCTGGGTAAGTCATTTAATCCTGTTTGCCTCAGTTTCCTCATCTGTAAAATGACCTGGAGAAGGAAAAGGTGAATCACTCCAGTGTCTTTGCTAAGAAAATCCCAAATGGGTCACAAGGAGTTAGACACTAATGAAAAAACCTGGACAACAAAATATTTCCATAGCTATTACAGTCTACTAAGGCAATCTGCTAAGTGATTTTCAAATATTATCCTATTTGATCCTTCAACCACCCTGGAAAGTTAGTCCTATTATTTTTCCCTTTATACAGATGAGGAACTTATGACAGATAAGGTCAAATGACTTCCTTGGGATCACCCAATTAGCATGTATGTCTGAAGCTGGATTTGTTCTTTGGTTTTCCTGACTCCAAGACCAGCACTCTAACCACTGTACTAACCAGCTGCCCCTAAGATCACTAATCTGTATCCTCCCCAAGAGCCTGGACTATGTCTTCTTTCTCTTTACATCCCTGAAGTTACCTAGCACATGTTTCAAACGTCACAGGTACCATACCCATTTTTGTCAATTGTGTCATTACTTAATCTAACTCTGGATCCATCTCAAGGTATGTCTCACTTGTGATGATTCATTCTTGTTCCACATCCTTGAGGACCTTCTCCCTGATCCTGTGGCAGCTATCTAGGTTTTTCTGAAAAGAAGGACTTTGCCTTGGTTCTTTTGTTCTCTCATGTTTGTCACCAGTGGCAATAATATTTACTATTCCTTAAAAGAAGGTAGGTGCATAGCCAAGAGGACTCCAGTTCCAAAGAACAAGAGGCAATCAGCGTTCAAAATAAGTGATGTAAGTGACTTAGGACTGCCAGTTATTAGAAATCCTGACCTTTGATCTTATATTGTGCCTGTTTTTTTAACTTGATCTGTTTCTTCAAACCCTTAGTCTAAGCCCTTGTTGAATTCTGCTGGAAGCCTGGTGTTTGAACTCACTGCTTTATCTTGGATCAAGCCAGTCCATATATGGTAATGAGCAGAGTGTATGTGTTGATAATACTAAGAATAACAATAATCACTAGCATTTACATAGTCCTTTAAGGTTTGCAAAGTATTTTGTGTCTATGATATTACTTGATCCTTATAACAATCTTCTGAAGTAGCTTCTGTTATTAACATAAGTTAATTGAAGTTAGGAGAAGCCTTGCAGCTTCAGCACCATTTGATGGTGCTGGGTGTTGGGGCCTGGAGATTACTTTATTTTTGAATCTGCAGATGTTAATGGATGTTTTTAGTTCATATTCAAGTATCCCAGAATTAGAGGAATGATAATGCAGTTGGATTTCATGTTCAGTTTAAACTCATTGACCCCAAGTTTGTAAGGTTTGTGAATGTGAATAAGAAAAAAAAATAACATTTTTATTTTCATAAACTTTTGTTTTGTAATCTAAAAAATGCTTTTAAAAACATTATCCTGAAAAGGAGCTCATAGATTTCATTAGACTGTCACAAAAAGGCTAAGAATCCCTAATCTAGAAACATACATCTGAATGACATCAACTAAATTTATATATTAACAGTCCCCACCCCAAGTTCCTACAGGATGGTCATAGATTTATAACTGAAAGGAAATTTGGAGGCCTTAGAATCTATTTCTCCTTTTTTACAGATGAAGAAACTGAGTTCAAAGAAATCATTTAATCAATGGCAGTTCCATGATTAGAATCCACATCTCCCAACTCCAAATCCATTGTACTAACATACTGACAAATATCACTAGTGCCATCCCACAATGCACTGTTATGAAATCATTGCCTTTGGTCCAGGGGCATTATCAATAAACTTTTTCCTCTCCACCTTGCCCCATAGATAAGACTAAACATGAGTCACTTGTCTAGGGGTTGTTAGTGGCTTTGTGGAAAACACCAATTTCTATATTATTATTCTATTTATTCTAATATTGTTCTAATTTTTAAAAATTCAATTACTTATTTTCTCTCACCTACTCCCACCCTTCATACCCAATCTGTTATCATGCCCTGTTAATATTATCTTCTTAACATTTCTTTTATAAATTCCCTTGTCTACTCTGTTACCATCCTGGGATAGCCCTCATTAGCCTTACACTTGCAATATTGGAATAGTCATTGGTTGGTCTCTCTTCCTCAAGTTTCTCCTAACTCCAATTCATCCTCTACTTGGAAGACAAATAAACTACCACGAAGCTTATTCAACAAACTCCTTTGGCTTCCTATCACCTCCAAGATGAAATATTTGGCATTTAAAGACTTTCACAACCTCTCTGGCCCCTTTCTAGTCTTCTTATGTCTTACTTCCTATCATGTTGGTCTCCTTGTTGTTCCTCATACAAGCCCCTCCATCTCCCAACTCTGAATGTTGTTACCAGCTGTCCCTCCAGTCTGGAATTCTCTCCTTCCTTATCTCAGTCTCCTGACTTCCTTCAAGTCCCAGCTAAACTCTCACCTTCTTTGGGAAGCCTTTCCCCATCCCCCTTCATACCAGTGCCTTCTTTCTGTGGATTAGCTCCCATTTATCTGATCCTTGTTTGTACCACATTGTTTTCTTTGTTGTCTCTTTCCTTAAACTGTGAATTATTTAAGAGCAGGGACTGTCTTTTTCCCTTTCTATATATCCCTACAATGTCTGGCACCTTAATAAATAGTCATTTACTGACCCACTGAAGACTTATACATTTTGTCTTCTGTGAGCAGACAAATAAGGAAAATAATCATGAGTCTGTAGGACTCAGATTTACCAGCATGATCTCTCTTTGACTTGCCTTTTCCCAGTCAGGAGAGTTGTGTTGATTTTTTTCTTTTCTCACTCTACCTGATCCCTCTATTCTTTAACTCTCTCTCATGCCTAATTTGTACACAATCTTTAGACATTCTCTCTCCTTAACAGCTGCTGCCCCTCCCCAACCAGATTACGTACTTAAAAAATGATAGCATTCCTTTCTATAGAACACAGCTCTCCCTCCCTAAAGAGAATAGAACAAGGGTTTTAAATTGAGACATAAGAAAATTTTTTCCACACTCATATTCATGTAGACAGACTTAAATATTGTGGTCAACATCATCCACAAGAATTTTCTTTGGAGTTTTAGGCCTGCCTTTTGCTGCAGGCAATCATCACAATAGAATCCAAACATTCCTGGACTCTCTGTACTCAGAATGAGAAACGGGGTAGTATAAAAATGAATGATCTCATACAGTATATGTTTTCCTGAATTCTGGCACCATTTCCCTTGCTTTTCCATCTGATTCTTGGTCTGGCTGAAGCTTTCCATAATCTCTCATGTTTCTGACTCAGTTAAGAGCTGGCCCATGCATTTCCAAAATATGACTTCATTGACAATCTAGTCCATTTGGCTAACAATTAAATAGGCTTTAGAGGCCTATTAAAGGAATGATAGCCATAGTAGAGCCAAATTGAAGAGAACACTGGCACAAAGAAGGAGGGAAAGTGAAAGGAATAAACATTTATATGGGACCTACTTACGTGTTTTTGATAAATATTATTTCATTTGATCCTCACAACAACCCTTTGAGGTAGGTGATATTTTTATCCCCATTTAACAGTTGAAGAAGCTGAGGCAAACAATGGTTACCTAACTTGACCAGGGTCACACAGTGTCTGAGAGAGTATTTGAACTCAGGTCTTCCTGACATTGGAATTTTCAACCCCTATTGCTGGTTCATTCAGGAGCCATCAGTGTTATTTTGTTGTCTTGTTGCTGAATAATTTTTGTAGAAGACAGGGGGTTTGGTGCCTGGGTTGTGGCTGCGAGGGTTAATGAATGCTTCTTGAATGCTTTGAGAGCTATGGATGAAAGACTTAGTAGAAAGGCAAATTATTATTAAGCATGATTATTATCACTTGCATCATATTATTGTCTTTTGACTTTATAATATGATAACAACTTATAGGAAGTAGCAAATGCTTCTTAACAAAGATTGGTGTATTGGACCTTTACTTTGTTAGTTCTTAAGATAAGGTGAATTCAGTTTTATCCCTTTCATGAGCTGCCTTGGGATGGATGGTCCATATATATAAGAGCTCCCTTGAGTCTAGAACATTTAACTACAAAATCTAAATTGCAGTTTTCCAAAATGGGGAAACAAGATAGATAAATTTTATATGTGTGTATTCACATATATACATGTATGCATACATATATATTGTCTAAAACACCACTAAATGCATAATAAGAATCCTATTAAATTATTAACCATACTGTCTACTTTGTACAGATCCTACAGTTAGATAAGGAGCGGGGTCCGTAATTGAGGAGAAGAAAGAAGTTCAGAGGTGACATTTGAGAAACTGTATAGTGCTTTCAATGATCCTCACTGTTTTCACTTCAAAAAGTAAAGTCCATCTCCTTAACTTCCATATTCATTTACTGATGTTATATGATGGTGAATCTAAAATGTTATGACCTCAGAAGAATGAAACTTGTAAATAGCCTACAGGGAAATGTATGGATGTATGGTAGAGAGATGTCATCTTCAGGATGTTCCCAATGACTATTTGTGTGAAGCAAAGGACACAAACAGTCTTATCACAGGAAGTGATGATGAGTGGGCTGGGCAAGTATCAAAAATGAGGAGCAACAAATGAAAAACCTGGGGCGGCTAGGTGGCATAGTGGATAGAGCACCGGCCTTGGAGTCAGGAGTACCTGTGTTCAAATCCAACCTTAGACACTTAATAATTACCTAGCCATGTGGCCTTGGGCAAGTCCTTAACCCTATTGCCTTGAAAAATCTTAAAAAAAAAAATGAAAAACCTGAGAGGTCCATTGGCACCTGTGAAGTATTAAAAGAATAATAGGAATTGACTCTACCTCTGGTGGTGGTAATAGTGGCAGTGGCAAGAAGATTCTCTATAGAGAATCTTTGGGAAAACATAGATGAGATTTGCATAAGATAAAAAGATGTGGAATTTTTGTGATATGCTCTGGTGGAGAGAATACTAAAAACAATGAAATCACAGATCTGTAAAAGTGCCAGGGGCCACGATGGTTATGTGCAAAGTTGTCCGGGATAAGTAAGAATTTAACATTTGTTTCTATGATGAATTAATTGAATTGTGTATCACTATGATCAAGATATTTTGACTAAGTTACTGATCAACTGTTGTATATATCTACTTTCTGGTTAGACTTATAAATTCTAAGTCAAGGCTTTTGATGATAAAGACAAATCAATAAGACCAAATCAAAACCCCACAATTTTGTTACTTTACACAATCCTGTTACTCTAAAATCACATCTTAAATCTATGAAAATGAGAAGGTCTTTGATTTATCATTGATTTATATGAATGTGCTGAAAGACACAGAGAAATACACATTTAGATTTGGATTTGGAGTTCAAATCCCAGCTCTACTGTTTAGAAAGAAAAACATTTTTCAAGCTAGGTGGTACAGTGCATAAGAAACTAGATTTGGAATAAAAAAAACTCAGAGTTCAAATTTGGGCTCAGACATTTACTAGCTACGTTATCCTGAAGCTCTGCCTCAGTTCCTCATCTGTAAAATGATATAGAAAAGTAAATGGCAAACCATTATAGTATCTTGGCCAAGAAAAGTCCATAGATGTGTCCATGAAAAGGTGGACAAGACTGAAATGATGGGACAACAACAATGACAACATGCCAAGGCATATGTTAAGCTGGAGATGCAATACAATGTAAAAGAGAGACAGTCCCTAACTTCAAGGAGCTTATTTTTTAAAAGGAGAAGACATTATACAAAGGAGGGAGCTAGAAAAGTGAAAATTTGGAGGGAGGAAGGCTCCTGGCAGAATAGGCATGGTTCTGAAGTCCAGAAAACCAGGAAAAATTCTGAGAAAGTATGAAGACACAACAACATGGTCTTTTTTTTTTTTCACAAAATGGAGGCTCCAGGAGGAATTCACCTGGGGAGAAGGGGAAGGATGCCCATGAGTAAGTCATTTTTCCTCTCCATGCTTCGTTTCTATAAAATGAAGGGATTAATCTTATAAGACTCCTCTTAGCCCTAAATTTTTGTTCCCGTGACTTTGAGAAAGCATAAATAAAAATAAAAATAAAAACCAGGAGAAAGAGTTGGAAGTTTCGGAATTTTAGGTCTGGATTTATGATCAATATAAGGATATTCTTCACAGTTAGATCTGTCCCAGAGTAGAAAGGAGGTCGCATAAGGTGAATACCCAGCACCCTCATGGAAAAATTTTCTGATCATTTGTTTAGGGAAGTTGTAGACAGAGTCTTAGGTTTGTGTTGGATTAGATGAACCTTGACATCCCTCCCAATATTGATATCCTATGAGTCTGTATTTACTTTGCAGTTAGAAATTAAGTTGTAAATCTATCCATTGTGTCATATCAGCCTATTTATTGCAGGAACTATTATTCTTGGAACTGTGGTACTCTTAGTGTGTTTGAACTTCATTCCCAGCCATGTTTGGGAAGACTATGGGTTTGTCATCTCTAAGAACCATTTTTTAAAAGAAAGAATCAATTTCTTTTTACTAAAAAAAGGTCCATTACAAACATGTATAGTCAAGAAGACAAATTCCCATTTTGAGCATCCTCTGTCCCACTCTGACCCTTCAAGAATCATTTGGACAGATGAACTAAGGTGAGGTTTAGATCTCTGAGGACACTCATGAAGACCTATAAAATGGCTCCAAGACTTTTGAGACTTCATAAATTCATAGTTTACAGATGGTTGGCAGCAAGACAGAGAAAGGAAGAAATATTCTATGTTTGGAATTTAGATTTTCACTTATAACTTTTCATAGTTTTTGTTTGTATGAGAGCTTTCTACCAACCAAGAAGCATTTATAAAGCTTCTACAATGCCAGTCACTGTGCTTGGGATTCAAAGACAAAATGAAGTTTGGAGGAGAAAAGTTTCTTCCCTCAAGGAGTTAACATACTATAAGGGGAGGCAACATGGATGCATAGTGTGTGTGTGTGTGTACATATACATACATACAGGTGTGTTCATGTATATGTGTGCATTATGTTTATCCTTCTTATTCTTGAAGATGATCATGACATCAGGGAGGTGATACCATGAAAAACACATGAATTGGAATTTTATTGAGTGGATACTGTACTAAGTCATTAGCATCACTTTTTCCTCCAGAACCATCTGAATCTGGTGACCAGATATGGATCAGGATAACTGGAAATGGTCCTGAATGCGAGGCAATCAGTGTTAAGTGACTTGCCCAAGGTCACACAGCTAGTAACTGTCAAGTGTCAGAGATTAGATTTGGACTCAGGTCCTTGGGATTCCAGGACTGGTGCTCTATCAACTTCACCACTTTATACCTAAGCATGTATATATATCTCATATCTGACTCTTTGTGACCTTATTTGGGATTTTCTTGGGAAAGATACTGGAGTGGTTTGCCATTTTTTTCTCTAGTGAATTCCCATTTTACAGATGAGGAAACTGAAGCAAACAGAGTTCAGTGACTTGCCAGGATTAGATTTGAACTCAGATATTCCTAACTCTAGTTCCAACACTATCCATTGTATCACTTAAGCTGCCTCTGTGTGTGTGTGTGTGTGTGTGTATGTTTGCACACAAATTTATGTATGTATGGATATATATATATATATATATATGAGTCTGTGTTTTTGTATGTATACACACATTATATGTATATATATATATATAAATACAAATTTATGTGCATACAAAACATACAAGATAATGGGCAGAGGGAGAAAACCAACAATATCTGGAAGCAGAGACTGGAAAGTCTTCCTGAGCTTTGAAGGAGTTCAGGGAGTCTGAGGTAGAGGGGCAGAGGATGGGTCTTTCAGGTATGGGGACTGTGAGGAGAAAGGGTTGGCAACATGCTATGGAGCACTAGGCATGAATGAAAAGAAGGTCATTTTGGCTGGTTTGTAGAGCACTTGAAAGAGAGTAATGTATAATAAGGCTGGAAAGGTAAGTTTGAGTCAATTTGGGAAGGGTTTTAAATACCAAACAGAAGAGATGGTTTCTAATCCAAAAGCTAATAAGGAACCACTGGAGTTGGAGCTGGCAGTTACTTTGGAAAGAATCTATTAATTATGGATGAAAAGCAGTTGATGAAACCAATATCATGTCATGAGAATACATAGGAAAAGAAAAAAAAATTTCAGCACAGCCTACCTGCTTTAATAAAGTAACATTTAGGAACTAATGGTGATTGAGCCCTGTTATAGTGAATCAGTGATTTGCTCTTGCATTTCAATATGTGTTAGCCTTAGAAGCTATGACAAGAACATGGAAGAACTGGAATTGTTCCCAGTAGAAAGAATCTTGGAAAAGGAAATTGTATATAGTTCAGTAGAGAGTGAGCTATGTTTGCATGTACAAGGTATACTGGTTTCCTTACCAGAGAACAAGGTGAAAGGGATGCAAAAATATTTTCCTACTATTTGAGTTTTCAGGAAGAATAAAGTATCCTTTAAAAGAATGGGAAAATGCTTTCAAAAGAAAAATAAAGAACAAAATCCAAAGAGTTAATAGAGAACTATGATCATTGTCAGCAAATTTGGGAGTAGAGAGATATGATACATAGAAGGGAGAGTAAAAGGACCACTGGACATTTAAAACTTTGCAATAGTCTTGAGGTGCTTCAAGTAAAAGGTGTAATTGTTCCATCTAAGGAGGAAGCAGCCTTTTGTACTTCAAAGAGTGATAATGTGGATCCACAGACAATGCCAGGAGACAAGTTACAGGTTCATTGGAATTAGATATGAAAGAAACTTTGTCTTCATCAAATAGAACCCCCTTGTTTCACCAATGAATTAATACTAATTGATTAATATTTAATAGAGGAGTTAAATGATTTGCTCAAGATGTCAAAAATAGTGTCAGAAGTGGGATTTGAATCCAAGTCTTCTTTTTTCCATGCTTCTTTGGATCCAGTTCTGGTCACAGGAAGTAGAGATGAAAAGTGGTGGTTGGAGATTGACTGCAGAAGGATATCAAGGCAGTTATGATATGATCTGATATGAGTAATTGAAATGTCTACTTACTGAGGTTCTGCACCATATATCTCGGATTGGAGGGAAAGCCTTTCTAACTTGTCAAATGTGAAAACTATTATCCATTTCAAATTACAGGAACTATTGATCCAGCTAGAAAGAAAGCATTTGCTGGGTATTATGTAGCCTTAGACAAGAAACTAAAAAAATCAGAATTGATATTTTCATCATTGTTTTCAATTAAAGGTAGAGACTATAGAAGAGAAAAGGTAATCTGGTTGGTTACCATGCTCAAAAAACTTTTAGGATACAAAATAACTCCTATATAAGAGACACATAATAAATGTTTGTTAAACTTAATTTAATTGAACAGTTAATTTAAAAATTTTGAGAATAATATTTAGATGGAGAATATGATTACTATTTTTAGATGACTTATGTGTGCAATTGATGAACATAAAAATGCAAGATGGATTTGACATCTTGCAAATCTGATCAAAAGGGATGGATTCATAGGTCTTTTGGATGTGTCTGTGAACTTATCTAGTGAATAAGGAGCAAAAGTGGGTCACAAGAATTCCAGGTTCAAAAATGAAGGAAGCTTAATCTGGGTTTGTAGACTGTATTGTGAGTGTTTTGGTTTTCCTTTTAGAGGTTTACAAACCTTTGGGAGTTTGTGACAATGATCCTTGGAATTTGCATTATTAATTCTTTAATGGCACCTAAACATTAAATAAATGTAAAGAATTGTAAAGAGTCCAAAACACCAAGAGATTCGTAATACATTTTTGTTGTGGTAGTCAAGAGAGATTTAATGAACAACATAAAAACCAATGGGAACTACTGGCCTAGGGTGAGGTATACTGAGACTGACCAGAAAAGAAAATGCTTGCTTAGGTCTCAAACTCATCCATCCACAAAAGAAAGCTGGAGAAGATTCCAGAGGTCAAATAAGCACTAGGGTGGTCAGACAAATCCACATCAAGAGTAATACTTAGGTGTGCAGATGTCAAGACCAGATGCCACAGGAGATAAGCCTGGAGGTGATAGGGACTAGACTTGTTATTTCAATGATATAGAGAACTTTCAGATGAGGGTCTCCCTCTACCAATGTAAAAGTAGCTTCTCCTTTGTGAATTCTAGTCTTAGAGAGATTCTTGATAAATTATCAGTTAGATGACTTGACTGTGGTTACATAACCAGTATGTATCAGAGGTGGAACTTGAGCCCGTCTTCTTGCCTTCAAGAGGTTGCCATCCTCAATCTCTCTGTATACTCAGTGATGCCATCTTTCAATAGTATTTTAGATCAGCATTAAATCATAAGCATTAACTAAACATTAAATCATACCTTGTAAGACATATATTATTTACCCTTTGTCTCTCTTCACTTACAATGCTTCGTAGTTTTGTTTTTGCTGCTTATTCAATTATTTCCTATTCTTTGTGACCCCATGAGCCCTAGAACTTCAAGCTCTTCTATCTTTCCTTATCTCCCAAAGTCTATCCAAAATCATATTTATTGTTCTCATAACATTATCTATCCATCCATCTCATTCTTTCTCATCCTCTTTTCCTTTTGCTTTCAATCTTTCCCAACATTGGGGTCTTTTCCAGTGAGTTCTGTGGCCAAAGTATTTAAGCTTCAGCTTCAGTATTTGACCTTCCACTGAATAGCTTGAATTAATTTCTCATTTGATTTCTATGCTATCAAAAGAATTGTCAAAAGTTTTACTCACCTCATGATTTGAAAGCATTGGTTCTATGGTGCTTGGTTTTCCTTATAGTCCAACTCTCATAGCCGTATATTGCTGCTGGAAAAGTCATAATTTTGTCTCTATGGACCTTTCTCAGCAAGATAATTTCTGTGCTTTTTCAAATACTATGCAGATTTGCCACAGTTTTCATTCCAAGGAGCATCTTTAAATTTCATGTCTTCAGTCTCTGTCTGCAGAGATCTTGAGCCCAAGAATAGAAAGCCTAACATTGCTTTCATTTTCTCTTCTTTTTGCCAGGAAGTGAGGGGACCAGATCCCAAGAATTGAGTTTTTTGTGTGTTAAACTTCAAGCCAGTTTTTATACTCTCCTCTTTCACCTTCGTCAAGAGACTTCTTAGTTCTTGTTCACTTTCAGCAGAGTGATATAGCATCTACACATATGAAATTGTTAATATTTGTTCTGGCTTAGATCTTGAGAATTCTGACTTTTGATTTTGATTTCTCTAGTCTGGCATTTTTCAGGATAAGTTAAATAGAGATACAGTGACAATATACAATCTAGTCATACTTTTTTTATAATCTTAAACTTATCAGTAGTTCCATGTTGGAACTCTTACTTCTTGACCTCCATAGAGGTTCCTCAGGACACAAGTAAGATGACCCAGTGCTCCCATCTCTTTGAGGACTTGTCACATTTTGTTTTGATCATCCTAAAGGCTTTTGTGCAGTCAATGACATTTCCTTGCTTTCTTCATAATTAATCGAATACTGGCAATTTGATCTCTAGTTCATCTGCTTCTCCTAAAACCATCCTGCTCTGCTGGTAATATTACTGAAGCCAAGCTTGCAGAATTTTAAGCATAAACTTTTTGGTATGTAAAATTATTGCATTTGTTTGATAATTTTAACATTCTTTGGCATTATCCTTCTTTAGAACTGGGCCATGAACTGATCTTTTCCAATGTAGTGCTACTGATGAGTTTTCAGAATTTGCTGGCATATTAAGCACAACAATTTAACAGCATCATCTTTTAGGATTTAAAGGTCTCAGCCAGAATTCTAGTACCTCCATTAGTTTTATTATAAGCAATGCTTCCTAAGGCCCCCTTGACTCCATTCTCCAGGACTTCTGGCTCTTGATTGGTAACCAGAACATTGGTGGTTATTAGTGATGTTAAGATCTTTCTTATATAGTTCTTTTGTTTCTTCTTGCCACTTCTTCTTAATCTCTTTGACTTCTGTTAAGACCTACCATTTTTGTCATTCACCATGACAAGACTGAATATTGTCTATCTATCCATCTTGTTAATGAACAACAACATAAAAACCAATGGGAACTACTGGCCTAGGGCGAGGTATCCTGAGCCTGACCAGAAAAGAAAGTGCTTGCTTAGGTCTCAAACTCATCCATGCATAAAAGAAAGCTGGAGAAGATTCCAGAGGTCAGATAAGCACTAGGGTGGTCAGACAAATTCACATCAAGAGTAATACTTATTTGTGCAGATGTCAAGACAGATTCCACAGAAGATAAGCCTGGAGGTGAGAGGGACTAGACTTGTTATTTCAATGATATAGAGAACTTTCAGATGAGGGTCTCCCTCTACCAATGTAAAGTAGCATCTCCTTTGTGAATTCTAGTCTTATAGAGTTTTCTTGATAAATTGTCATGTGACTTGACTGTAGTTACATAACCAGTATGTATCAGAGGTGGATGCCAGATCAAATATTAACTATTTTCTTGATATCTCTAATTATATTTGAAGAGATCTCTTGTCCTTCCCATTCCATTGTTTTCTTTTATTTCTTTGCATTGCTCTTTTGAGAAAACTTTGTTCTCCTTGTTATTATCTGGAATTCTGTATTCAGTTGGGTATGTCTTCCCTTGTCTCCTTTCCTTTCCTTTTCTCCTTTACTACTTTTCTTCTTTGCCTTAGCTGTTTGTAAAACCTCATTAGACATGCATTTTATATTCTTGCTCTTCTTTTTTTTTATTTTTTTTTTGTTGTTGCTGTCTCCTGTATAACATTGTGAACCTCTGTCCATAGTTCTTTAGGCACTTTATCTGTCAGATCTAATTTCTTAAATCTATTCATCATTTCTACTTCATATTCATAAGGGATGTTATTTAGGTCATACTTACACGGTCGGATGATTTTCTCTACTTTCTTCAATTTAAGCCTGAATTTTGCAGTAAGAAGTTCATGATGTAAGCCACAGTCAATTCCAGATCTTTATACCACAGGCAAAGTGACTGTGTTGAATCAGAAGGGTAAAGGAAGGATGTTACCTCGAAAAACTTCTGGAAAATTAATCTTTCTCCATTTAATCTATTCCTTAACTGTGCCAACTCCATGTGTTTGGTACCCTCTTACCTATATCCTGTTCCTTCCTAGAATGCCTGTATCTAGTATCTTTTATTCTAGGCTTGAAATATCCAGTTTCTTAAATGACAAGAATCTTCCTGCTCGTGTGACCTCAGGACTGGAAAATTAGATCTTGAGAAGGACCTTGTCCCTCTGCATAAAACAATCTGAGACTGGCCTCAGTTCCAGAGTTTCTACAAGCCTAGAATTTTTATATAAGCTACCCTGAAATTGGACATAGGATATGCATTGAGTTCTTGTTAAAACCTGGGAATAACTTCTCATAATGCCAAGGTGGACTACCTCTTCCTGCCTGGGCTGAAGATCATTATAACCAAGGTTTCTTGTTTGGATCCCTCTCCTGGTCTTTTTTTTTAATTTTAAAAATTTTTTAATTTTTAAAATTTAATTTAAATTTTAAAAAAATATTTATTTAAGGCAATAGGATTAAGTGACTTGCCCAAGGCAAAGCAATTATTAAATGTCTGAGGCTGGATTTGAACTCAGGTCCTCCTGACTCCAGGGCCAGTGCTCTATCCACTGTGCCACCCTACTGGTTTTTCTTAGTCCCACTTTGGATGTATCAGTCCCAGTGGGAGAAGGTAAAATGACTGCCATTGGTGTAGGAAGTGGGAGTCACTGCCCAAGTGTGAAGGTATCATTTCTAGCTCTAGTGAGGGACTAAGTTGGCTGCTCTCATTTGCTTCCCTTACTAATCTGCCATTACCCTTCACTCTCCCTAGTGGTCTTCCCTTAAACCAAACAAAGAGCAAGGGTTCTTACTTTTAGGTCATGTGCCATGGATAGAAATTTGGACTTGAAAGCGGGAAGACCTGAATTTAAGTGTGGCATCTAGCATATCAACATATAGTGCTCGAGGGCAATATCTAAAATTATTAATTTAAGAGAAAGTACTAAACTACAGGAGTTTCATCATCCACAAATTCCCAATACAAATGAAATAACAAGTCCAGTCTGCTTTCACAATTGTTTGGACTATATGATTATTAAATGAACTTTTTAATAGCAGGAAAAGACATTCCCAAAAGGGAAAAAAGAAACCCATGGAGTTTCCTCAGCAAAAATCCAGAATAGTAGGAGGATGGTTGTTAAGGTGAGAACTTAGTAGATGGTATTAAGCAACTGAGTCCCATCCTGACTGGCAACAAGTAAAGCGGCTTCCTGGGGCAAGGTAATTCTAAAAGAAAGAAGAATCCCCACCCCCAATCCGATCCCAGAATCAGGGTTCAGAGTTTCTGGTCTATTGAAAGAAAAGGTCAAGATGATGGTCTCCAACTGGGAGAATCCTTAATGATTCCTGGGTGACATGGTTTAAATAAGTAAGATGGCAGACAATCAGAGTGCTACTTGCAAAGACAAATGGCAGGAGGTGAAATAATGGCCAACCAACAAGAAATTTTTCTTAAAGAGACATCTGGGGGACAGCTAGGTGTAGAGCAGTGTATGGAGCACCAAGACTCAAATCAGGAGGACTTAAGTTCAAATCCAATCTCAGACATTCACTAGCTGTGTGATCCTGGAAAAGTCACTTAATCCCAATTGCCTCCCCCCCCCCCCCCCACACACACACCAGAAAAAAAGCAACCTGGATGGTGGAATCCTGGAGCTAGAGGACTTCTAAGGTACCTTCAAGCTCCAAATCTATGAATCCATGATTCCTTGATGGAGAACATGATAAGGCAGATTTCATTCTGCACTGTGACATCTGGAACTGGCAAAATGTGACAAAAGCAGACTCAAGACACAAAGAAGTATGGGGCATGATATGGAGAGTCTAGGTTAACCAACATAAATAAGAACATTCAGAGAAGGAAGCTGGTTCCTGAATTGGACATTCTGAGGTACTTCTATAAAAAGTTTTAAGCATTTTATGGGACAGTTGGTTCTTTTCCTTTTGGGGGAAGAGAGACATGGGTGGATGATACCAAAGATGCCTTAGAACAAGTGTACTTTATTTTGTGTCATGAACCTCTTTGGCATTCTGGGGAAGTCTTAGATAGCTTCCAGAATATTTTAAAATACAATTATAAAAGAAACCCATTATATTGACATAGTTTTATACATATGTAATATGTTTATTTAAGGTGTCCCAAAGGTCTTAGTGCAGTTTTAAGCTTTAGTAGCTTTTAATATTATGTGCATTATACACATGCATAACACAGTGCTGCAAATATGCAACATATATGCACATACATATAGATGTGTATATTTTAAAAAGTTTACTGACCCTAGGTTAAGAAATCTTGTGCTAAAGGCTAAATCTTTCCATGGGTACTGGTACCTAAAAGAGATCACTCCCCACCTCATGGGTATTTGTGAGGGAACCACTTTGTAAACTCTAGACTACTATAGAAATGGGAGCTATTAACAATAATAAATAACTTATATGTGTATGTTCAATTTGTACAACTTGCTTTCTTTACAACAACCCTGGAAAGTACATGGTGCAAGTATACTTTTTCTTCATTTTAAAGATGAAGAAAATGAGTCTCTGAGAAGTTAAGATGCTTTCCCATCAGTTAGTAATAATTGTCTCAAGTAGGATTCTGGCTTCAGGTCCAATATGCTATCTACAATACCATGTTTCTTCTGTCTTTGTCACCATTATCGTCATCATCTGATGTTTTCCCATGACTGTTCTCCAGATCTACTCCTCAGAGAATGAGACAGAGAAATATTCCCACATTATTCCTACATCTCAGGAATTCCTTTCTTGCCCTACCCCAAGAACTCTAGTCTATAATTTTGTTGGACAGAATTTAAAGCATAATTTCCAATTACACTTATCCACTTTGGTTGACTGTGATATCATATAAAACTAAGTTGGGGTTTTCACACACACACACACACACACACACACACACACACATAGATAGATATTAACTGTTCTATCACTTATTTCTGTTGCTTTATTTATGTTAATTATTAATTTGTGCTCCACCCAGTTTTGCAGAAGACAGTACAATTTTATAAGCCAAATGAATCTAGTTGTTTCCTGTTTTAAGCTGCATTTTATATATTTTTCTAAAATATCTTTCATTTAATTGCATGTAGTCAATTGAGTATATCTTGTGAGATGATTCACCCTAAAATTATCTATGTGAATTGACAAAGTACTTGAAATTAGATTTTAGTTGACCTTTGTTTAAATATTAAAGATAATTGCATATCAGTAAAAACCCATATTGGGAGTTTTGGAACTGCCAGATGGAAAAATGTTTCCTTCAAGCTATCTTTGAAGCCAGGAAGATCTGGGTTCAAGTACAGTCTTTGACAAGCATGTGACCTTGGGCAAATCACTTTATCTCTGAACCCTATTCTTCTTTTAAGGTAGCCTACTATACTAGGAAATAGAAGCACACTTCTGTTGGCTGCATATTGACTTAGAAAACCACAAATTAGCAATATCTATTCTGTGTTGTATTTTTATTAAACTAAACATCTCCCAATTACATTTTAATTCAAATCAATACACTGAGGAATTTTGCCAGCCACTTATGGATGTGCCAATTTGATCCCTCTGCTCTACACACCTCTCTAAAAGTATATATTTCAGAGAAGGTGCTAATTTTCAGAGGAGGACTTAGCTTTCTTCCTTGCAAGTTCTCTTTACCTCAAGGAATACCTCAAATCTCAAGGAATACTAATTCCATTCTGTATTATTCCATAAATAGAAAATTTTCTGAACAACCACATTATATAATATTTTCATGGCAATTAGATCTGACAAAATAATTACTGGACCTATGAAAAAAAGGCAAATTGGTGTCCAGGTAGTTCTTATGTGTTCACTGGTGAACCTCTTATCCTTGATTCAACAAGACAAAAGTCAGATGAAAGCAGTGGGGTTTTGGAGGCATCAGGGTGAGTCAGGATAATCCAGGCAAGATTCCATAATAAAAAGAACTAAACTTCTTGGAAGTTGGTTGAGTTCTGACAAAGTATTCATTTTTCTCAACTCTCTAATCTTGGACAGATGCTGTTGGTTTTGAATTCTGACCAGCAACTCTGCCTCACCCCTGGTTAGAGTCTCTTTAACAGGACTTCATAATCTCTAGACAAAGAGACAAGCCTAGCCTTTGGATTTGATCTCTCTTCTCTAGTATTGCCTCACCCTCCTCTCAGTGAGGATTATTATTTACCTACTCAAGGATTTTTCCTGATTAGTGACACGTGCTAGTTCTGTCTTGGGTAGCACATGACATTATCATTCCAACTCAACAGCAGACAGCTTACAGCTGTGATGAAAAGTTAGCCTGCCTTCCCTTCCCTCCCCCCCCCCCAAAAAAAAGTTTCTAGAGGCTTCAGAATTGTGACAGAAGTTGGCTAAGGCATCTCAGTAACTAGCCAGTATAAAGGGAACCGCCCAAAGTAGCCAATTTGCAAAATCACAGATTTTTTGAGTTTGGAAGGACCTCAGAGACTTTTTTTATGCAACCCATATATGAATAAAAATCCTTTCTACACCATATCTGACAAGGGGTCATCCAACATCTGCTAAAATGTGGTGAGAGAGAGAGAGAGAGAGAGAATCTCTCAAGGCAACCCATTTAATTCTTAATGGTGTTTGGCAGTTTTTTAAGTGTGGTACTGGTTGGCTCAGTGAGTGGCGGACCTGGAATCAGGAAGATTTGAGTTTACATATGGTCTTAGACATTCATTAGCTTTGTGACCTTGGGTAAGTCACTGTCTGCCTCAGTTTTCTCATCTATGAAATGAGGAAATGGTAAACCACTCCAGGATCTTTGCTAAGCAAATCCCAATTGGGTCACAAAGAGTTAGACATGACTGAAAAACAAAATAAAGAATTGTCCTTGAATCCCTGGAAATCTCTGAAATTCCATCAAAATTTTATTTTCATATTTTAAATATTAAATTTCTAATATATTTTTAAATGTGTAATGTAGTAAATATCAACATTACATAAGCCAAAATTCTTTCAGATCTTCAATAATTTTATTGAGTGAAAAGGAATCTTGAGTCCAAAAAGTTTGAGAATCCCTGTTCTAATTGGTAGGGCAATTTTTTGTTTCCTCAAACTGAAATCTTCCTATTTGTAATTGCATTTGTATCTACTCTCTGGAATAAATAAATAAATCTAATATTTTTACACATGATAGTTCTTCAAGTATTGAAATAGTATAGATATATTGTTATTCCTATATTTTATCTTTTCTAGGTGAAATCATCCTTAGCACTATCCATCGAGATATGAATATTATGACTTTAATCCTTTCATTATTCTGCTTTCACACTTCTAAATGGGCTCAAGTTTTTCAATGCCTCTCCCAAAATGTAACACCCAGAATTGAATATGATTATGACTAGGGCAGATCGTAATGAGATTACTACTATTCTCTTTCTGAACCTTGTTTCTCTCTTGCTTTTTCACTATGTTGTAATACTGATTCATTTTGACCCCCATCCCAAGAAGGTTTTTCAAGAAAACTGTTGTCTAACTATGACTCCTCTGACCTATATAATTCTGGGGTTGATTTTTTTAAAATCCAAATTTAGAACTTTACAAGATAATATGATTAAATTTCATCATATTAGATCCAGTTCATAATTCTAGTATATTATGACCTTTTGGGAACCAAACTTCAGAATTCATCACATTTGCTGTACCTCCTAGTTGCATGTCATTCACAAACTTGGAAAAGATGCTATTTATACCTTTATCCAAGTCAATGAAAAAAATGTTGGATAGAACATAGTCCCAGAGCATTACACAAAGAACTCCTTCAAATCCATGTCAAACTATTAGCTACCACCCTTGACCCAATTCATCAACCTCTTTCAGTCAAATTAACTGTACTATCATTTAGACCCAGTGCCTGCCAACCTATGGGCTGTGGTTTCCTGAGGTAGGGGTGGGAGACTTTGATTTTGGGGATAGAGCTATGAATTTGTATATAAATCCATAAATCAACAAAATTTTCTCCTAAAAACTGAAAAAATCCCAAATCCCAAACTCCTACACATAGGTATATTACTATTCTTCAGATGTGTAAATATTTTGAATAATAAAATATATATTCATTGAAAAGAATTACTAAATTCATAACATCTTGTCATAATTACTCTCTCCATGTACTTCTACCAGTTGGATCCTCTTTCTTAGTTTCCATTGCTGGCTTCTTATACATCTTCTACCCCCAATTGTGACTGTAGTCAGTGGTTCAATCCTGGACTCTCTTCTTTATACTGAATGCTTTCATTAGTGTTTATAGGTATAATTATCACTTTCTGCAAATTTACCTAGTTCCCATTTCTCAAGGGAACTCCAATTCTGTATTGCCAATTGCCTATTGGACATTTCAGATTAGATGTTTCACCAGCATTGTCAATTAAACATGGAGAATTCATTATGTTTCCTCCTAAACTTATTCAACTTATGAAATTTCTTAGTTCAGGGTGGAAAGGGGAGCACTGGTTTTTTTTGGTCTCTCAATTTAACAATTTTAGCATTATCCTTTATTTTCTCCACTCTCTCCCATCCCATATATATATATATATATATATATATATATATATATATATATATATATATATAATTATTTCTCTAATATTGCTATTTCTACCTCCATCACATTCTCTTTTTCCTTCTCTTTTCACTATTCACACATCTACCAATTTAGTTCAGTCCTTCATTACTTCTTTTTTTTTAGGTTTTTGCAAGGCAGATGGGGTTAAGTGGCTTGCCCAAGGCCACACAGCTAGGTAATCATTAAGTGTCTGAAATCAGAGTTGAACCCAGGTACTCCTGACTCCAGGGCTGGTGCTTTATCCACTATGCCACCTAGCCACCCCTCCTTCATTACTTCTTGTTTGAATTATTTCCACGATCTCTTAATTAGTCTCAAATCTCTCTAACTTTCCATCATTCTCTACAGATCAGTCAAAATTATTTTAAGAGTAGATCTGACCATGTATGCAAAGTATTCCAGTGGCTCCCTATTGCATCTGGGATCAAAGATAAACACTAGTTTTATGATATGGTTTAAAAACCCTCTGTTGTCTTACCCAACCTTCAAATGTTAATATGGATTATATCATATATTTTATACAATCTTATTGTATATTATGCCATTATTAATTTATATATAATATCATTATGCACAAAATTATATAGTATACCTAAATATGCCTTATACTAATATTATATATTATTTTTTCACCTTATTGTCCATATTTTATTTTTTATGCTACTTTTTTGAATATTATATCATTATGTACTATTATACCACTTTATTGTACATTATATTGTTATATCATATACAATTATATCACCTTATTATACAGTCAAAACATAATTATTATTTATGGTTCAACTTTATTATATGTTACTTCCTTCCTACACTATATGGTCTAGTCAAATGAGGCTTCTTGTAGCTTCTTTTCTATTGTTCCCCCCTCTGCCCTCTTTTCCTATTTCTATTCCTTCATACTGACTGGTTGTGCCCAATGTTTGCAATATAGTCATTTCTCATTTCTGCCTCATAAAATCCCTTCCTTGGGGTGGCTAGGTGGCACAGCAGTAGAGCACCAACCCTGGAATCAGGAGTACCTGAGTTCAAATCCAACCTCAGACACTCAGTAATTGCCTAGCTGTGTGGCCTTGGGCAAGCACTTAACCCCATTGCCTTGTAAAAAAATTAATAAAATACCTTCCTTTCTTTAAGATTCAGCACAAGTATTGCCTTCTACAGAAAGCCTTTCCCGATCCCTTCTACTGCAGGTACTTGCCTTTCCTACCTGAATGTTCTTATATTTATTTTTTTTTGTATTCCATAGGTTCTCATTTATATACATATTGTCAATCTCTATAGAAAGTAAATTTCTTGAGAAGTAGGGACTCTCTCAAGTCTGTATCATCAGTGGCCAGTTAGTCCCTATTGGTTGTTCATTCAGAATGTAGTTTTTTAATTCATATATACTATTACCAAATGAAGAGAGAGAGGATTTGGAGGTTTCTTTAATTTTCTTTAACATTTAACTGGTATCTACTAACTAGAAAATATTGGGAATCAGTAATCTAGCTTACATCGTTTCATCTTGTCCACACAAATAACCTGAGTAACTTTGTCAAATGTTTTACTGAAAATTAAGCATACCATATCTTATGTACTGGTCTAATTGACCTATCAAGAAAAGAAAATGAGGTCAGTTGTGTAACACATTCTTAATGAAGCCAGGATGATTCTCTTGTATTCTAACTTCCCTTTTTTTCACCCCTTTAATGAGATATAGGAGGATTTTGCTTAGAAAATCCACCAGCCTGATAATTTCACACACTTCTCCTGATGTAGAATTTAGCAATATTTGCATTATGTAGCCCTGTGGCACCTTGCCTATTCTCTACAAACTTCTGAAGGTCACTTGTATGTATCTTTCCATAGGCTCTCCATGGTGAACCTACTAAATGAACTTTCCTCTTATTTCTTTAAATACACACACAGGCACATTCATGTGTATTTTTTATAGATATCACTTTTTACAGTCTTTAAACTATCCATCTCTTTTTCCCCCCATTCACGTCACATGATAGACTTTATCAGTCTGGCGTGATTTTGTTGATAGGAAGCAGTGTGGTGCAGTCAGAGCTGTGCTAAAACCAGTTCAGACTGCTTTGTGAGAGTCAATTATTAAATTTTCAGTCTTATCCCTTTACAATTTGGAAACAGGCAATTGTTACAAATCTAGACTTGATTTATTGTTTTGTTGAATGTCTAGACTTATGAAAGTGATGGAGAAAATGTTAATAATACAAATTAAACTCAAAAGATTGATATGTATAGATTCCTCCTCCCTCCTCCTTTGTTAATTGTTAAACTATTCATCACTATGTCTCTTGGTGAAGTGGAACGTGTTCTGACCTTGGAACCACAGGACGAGTTTAAATTCCACTTTATCATTCACAACCAATGGAAACTTGGACAAGTAATTTTATCTTTCTGTCTCTTAGTTTCTTTATCATAAGATGAGGGGTTTGCTTTTGGAAACTTTAATAGTACTTCAGTCATCATATCCATTTGTTCTGCTGATCTGGTGACATGAACACACTGAAGATAGCTCAGGGCTCTCCTGCCATCTCCTATTGATCTTGGTTTCAATGTCCAAACATTTGTTTGGGTTCTCAACACCAAGACTGTTCCTCATGAAAGAGGAAATAAGCAAAGGAAGTGATGTTAGTCAGTCACAAATGATTACTATTTACCAAGTACCATGATAAATTCTGGAGACCCAAAGAAAAGTGAAATCATGATTTCAAAGAGCTCTAATTCTAAAGGAAACGCCATGTGAAAAATTGCAAAGTAAAACATAATTTTAAAGATAAATTCAGTTGGAGGGGAACTGACATGAGAGCAGGAAAGAATTTTTCAGGAATCTCCTACATCAGTAGTATCCCACTCAAATAGAAAATGGGCCCCCTAATCCATACATAAGGATCTTTGGTGGGCCACATATTGACTTAGTTTTAAAATGTAACATTATTTATTTTTATTATATTTAATTCATTTTGTTAAATACTTGCCAATTA
Organism: Macrotis lagotis; assembly: GCF_037893015.1. Lineage (NCBI taxonomy): Eukaryota > Metazoa > Chordata > Mammalia > Peramelemorphia > Peramelidae > Macrotis > Macrotis lagotis. The sequence goes on along the minus strand of NC_133659.1, from coordinate 275,503,011 downwards.
TATTTAATCAGGTTTGGACAAGTACTTGGGAGTTCTGTGGACTCTATGGGCCAGTGGGCTAAGTCTTTAAGACATCTGTGGTAGACTACTGCTCTGGAATCTGCTGCTGCAAAAGATAGAGGGTAAAACTAGACTAGAAAAAATGCTCAGTAAAGTTGTATTCCAGCGGGAGAGGGCAAAAAGAAAGATAAGGAACATCACATGATAGCTTCCAAGGTAAATAACTATTTTTGCTAATTAAATGCTAAATTCAGAAGCTTCTCCCTGCTGGAATACAGTGCTATCAGAGCTCTGGAGAAAAACCCATGGTATCCTATGCTAGTTTATTGCTCTGTTGATGAGTTCCCTGTGGATAAACATTAGTTTCTTTCTACAGTTTTGCCTTTTCTTCCTGATCTGATTTATTTCTCTTCCAGGCTTCTAAATTTGACTATTTGAAAGCATTTTTATCCATTTAGGGTCCAATTCTTCTTAAGAATTGTAAGCTATGGCTTCTGCCTATCTCTTCTCTGAACCTTTGAAAGCATCCTTGCCTGGCTTTCCTCTCCCCAATCAACTTGTTCCCAAGGCTCACATAATTTCTACTTTGGTAACTGGTTTTTCTTCTTCGGTTAGAATCAAATCCAGCAACACTGTTCCCCTTTAGCTTTTGAAGGATGAAATTTTAATTTCTTTTTGTTTAGTGCATTGAGAAGCTTGAAGAATTCTATAAATCTAAGTTATCACTAATGTTTTGATTAATGCAAGCCATATGTTTATATTACATACTTTATTTTTGATAGGAAGAAATAGAAACAAATAGACAAAGATCCCAGCAGATTATTCATAGTAGATGAAGTTGACCATCACTTTTGCATCATGTTTCTGTGCCTCTTTTTTCCCAAACTTGTCTTGATCCATATATTTGTAATATAATCTCACCATGAAATAATTGTTTTTCTTTCTGTTCATGCTGAGAAGGACCCTGAAAACTCTGTTACTGTAATGCCATCCTCTGACCAACTGCTACTGATGAGTAAGTAGGCAAGCCCAAGTACATTCCACACCACTGATCCTGCTTCCTTCCTTAAGCCATCATCCAGAAGAACAATCCTCATGATGAAGGAATACTATCCTCCCACTACCACCAACTGCAAACCAATTGCCATCAATGGGGCAATTTAAATGGTAAGTCATCCTGAGGAAAACATAGGAGTTAGTATGTACCAGAGAGATCCAACCACTGACCCTATCTCTACCACCATTTTCCCTCAGACCCCAGTGAAAATAACCTAGTACTTTGAATTCAAGAGGTCTTACTTAGTACCACCCCTCCTTTCAGTTAATTAGCTCTGTTTCCTGCTATTCTCCTCTGGTCAACATTCAGGGAAGCAGCCCTTGTGGAGTTGTAACTTGGCAACTGTTTTTGTAAATGTAGTATACTCTACCCCCTCAGCACCCATTGCTGCTCCAAAAGAATGTTCTTGATGTAAAATCCTTGACTCTGCTAAATGGCTACGGTTTTATCAATAGAAATGCCACAAAAGATGTATTACTATCTGTTTTGACACTGTGCCCCAAGGAACCCTGGACCTTCCCATTTGACTTGTAATTGAAACCTCCTGGATGTGTTATTTCCCATATTTAAATGAGAGTTTGAGAACAGGGACTGACTTACTTTTCTATCTTAATCTATCTATCCTTAGTCCTTCTCCATTCATTCATTCTTCGCTGTAATGTTTTATATTATACTTTCCTTTGTAGGAAGCATGAGAATAGATTATTCATATGCAATACTATTCTATTGATTCATTTTTAACAGGGTTTTCAGGGTCCTTCTCAGCATGAACAGAAAAAAAAACAAATTATTTCATGATGAGACCATATTACAATACTATTCTATTGATTCATTTCTTTTTTTAAATAATAATTTCCATAATTCCATTTCAGGCATGAGTGCCATCCCACTAACTCTTATTAATTCCTATAAGGTCAAAATTGCCTCCTTGCATTAACATTTCTAGTTCTTCCCATTAATTGCCCATGTTTTGCACATTTAGTATATTTATACCTGAAATGTTGGGGTTTTTTAAATTCTCTTTGTGTATCACCAACCTTTTCCTTCTATTATCCTTCTTCCTCTAATGTGACTTGAAAGTCTCTATATTTTCTGGAGCTACAGTTTAATACTACTTCCTTCTACAACCCTATTTCCAGTTTTAGTTTAAATTATTCTTTTTTTTTTTAGATTTTTCAAGGCAATGGGGCTAAGTGGCTTGCCCAAGGCCACACAGCTAGGTAATTATTAAGTGTCTGAGGCTGGATTTGAACCCAGGTACTCCTGACTCCAAGGCCAGTGCTCTATTCACTGAACCACCTAGCTGCCCCAGTTTAAATTATTCTTGATCATATTCACAAGACAATTGGAGAAATATTTCTATTGGCCATCATTGGATTTATTGGATTCCTGGCCAGAAGTCCATCACCCTATTTTAAGCTGTGGATCAGAAATCTAAATCCTTTTTGGAATGATTTAGTCTATGTAGATGTGGTTACCAACCTGTTCTTGATTATCTACTTGGGTATTCTTGTTAAACCCAACCTTTGGTTAAGGCTGGAATTTTGTGTTAGAACCCTTAGAACTCAATCCATCCAAATTCTTGGGGGCTACTTGCGTAATAAAGGGGAGCTGGTTCAACATAGTAGCCTGCTATTTAATTCATTCTCACCACCCCAGCTCTGGACTACTTCTCACCACAGGAAAGGGTGTGAGTAAAACTCCTTCCCTATTGTCTTTCCATTTACTCTATTCCATCATCTTTTTTCTTATTCTCAAGTTTAAATTTCCAGGTGTCTAGATACAAGTCCTAATTTTGTGAACTTGGGAGATTTCTACATACTTTGTGAACTTGGTACTGGTTCAAATGCAGTGAGTATCTCAAAGAAGCCATTTTATTCTAGAAATAGCTAAAATAATTGAAGAGTTCCCTCTCTTTTTTTTCAGAAGTCTTAAGAGTTCAAGATCCTATGGAGAAATTCCGTGAAGATCTTAGTCAAAATATGATTTGTTCTCCTCTTATTCCCTTCCTATGAATACTAAGGATCAATTAGATAGTGTAACATTACCCAACCATCTTGCAGGATTGAGGGAAAATTAATAATAATAGTAATAGATAATGTTTATACTGCATTTTAAGATTTGTCCAGACACATTATTTCATTTGTCCGTCAATAAAACTTTTTGAAGTATAGGTGTTTTTATTATCCCAATATTAAGATGAGGAAGATGAGCTCCAAAAGGTTAAATGATTTGTTCAGAGTTGCACAGCTTGTAAATACCATGGTCAGGATCCAAGTCTAGATCTTTCTGTCCAGGATTCTATTCACAATGCCCTGATACTCTTAATATTGTCATAGGCATTCTTATCCCATTCTAATGCTGCTTCCAACCATGGATCCCAGTCAAATCCTGCTCCATAGTGTAATTGAGCTCCTTATCAAGTATAAGAGCAATCATGTTGTATTTAAGACTGAAGATGACAGGCTGCAACCACACCTGCCATTTATGTCATCAACTGGTTCTTGGAGACCCAATCTTGACCATGTAAATGCAGTCATTACCTGGGTCAGAGATGGTAGCCTTGAAAAAGTCTTGGAGACAAACTATCATTTAACTTTCAGACAGGACTTGTGATAAGTGCCAGAAGAAAAGTTTCATCTAATTCACTTTCAGGAGTCCCAGTTCTATTTATTAACAATATATCTGACACAATTAGCCTTAACAACCAGAAGTGCAACTAAAATAAAATATGTAGTACCTCCATCTAGTATCTCTTTCTCTATCTTCTCTCTCTCTCTGTCCTGTTTCTTTCTCTGTCTCTGTGTCTCTGTTTCTGTCTGTCTCTGTCTCTGTCTGTCTCTCCCTCTCTTTTTTGTTCTCTCTCCCTCCCTCCCTCCCTCCCTCCATCTGTCTCACTGACTTATTATTTAAAATGTATTGTACTGGGCATTTACACATGATAAGGAACAGTATTTTGCTAGAGTTCCCATAGCAATCTTTATTCTCTTTTAAATTTCACTTTATATTTGTTTGGTAAGCAAGAAGGGAGCAGGTCTTCAATGAAATAGTCCTTCACTGTTGCTAAGTGATGATAGAGTAATTCCACCCTAAATCACCTTAGTGACAGGCTCTTAGACAGATGACAGGCTCTTAGTAGATCCCCAATAATAACAATGTACCATTGAAACCCCCTGGAATACATAGTCCTTAGACTTCGGATCCCATGAAGTCTGATGTTGATGGATATATCATAGGAGATCAGAGAAGTAAACAATGAGTGAACTTTTACAAGATAGGGGCTGCCACTGAAGAGGCTACTGTCATCCAGACTATGAACACCACTGGTGGGATCATAAAAGTCAGGGACAATCTCTGAAACTTGTTGATCCCAGTACCTTTACCCAGCAACTTGAGCATAGATGATATTCCACAACATTTGTGGAATGAATAAATGATTAACCAAACTGCAAGAAAACTGGCATTACCAACTTTCCATTTGTCTTGATTAGGCTTGCCTTTAAACTCCACATGCAGTTAATTTACTTATTTCTCCCCTTCTCTTTTCCCAGGATCATTATGAGTCTTAGCCTTCTACACAAGGACCCAGAATTCTCACAGATCCTCCCTCTTCTTTTGAGACTTCAATATTATTTTTCCTTTCATTTTTAGACTGTAATTTCATACTTCGTGATATCTTGTTCTAGCAACTCTGCCTTATTTTCTATGTATTTTAAATACTCACTTCCCTTCTCTCTTTGACAGTGTGATATCATCTGTATGTAGTGGAATTGAACTCTGGCTCCTTATCACACTTTCCTTTTCATTTTAATGTTCCTTTTCTTTCATTCCTCTTCAATTTGGCATGAGTTGTCTTAGAAGAGGGTCTATAGACCACACATGCAGGAAGGAACTCAGTTGGAAATCATAATTAATTCCTCCTGTCATTTTTATTTCTTCTCTTCCCCCACCCATTAAGTGTGGACATTTCTTTGGAGGATCGTGTTCTTATATGTAGCTATATAAATATATACATATCTATCTATCTATCCATATATATCCATATATATCTATATGTGTATATAGTCCTCATACGTTTTAGCAGCTTCTTTGACATGCTATATCTTTTCCTGTGTAGTAGAAAAATGATTTGTCTTATAAAAACTTTTTCTAGATGGAAACACCAAAACAATCTTCCAAATTCCTTTCCTTTAATATTCCTCCATCATTTCCCTCAGCTTATGCTAATCAGCTGTTAAACCCCTTCTTCTGGCTTAGTGCTGTACCCTGGGTATCAGGGACCACATTTGTCTTTGCAGTCTTTGTATCAGACTAGGTCCTGCAAAATTCTCCAAGCTAACATTTAGTAATGACAGAAGACATTAGCAACTAACATCTCCCTCATCTCCTTTTAAAAATATCATTGTTAATTTTTTTTTCTGTTTCTCTATCCTGGTAATTTAATTTTTTTCCTATTCCCTCAAAAGATCTTAGAACACAGTAATGAACACACAGGGGTACTTACCCCTTTAACCATTTAATTAAACTCCACACTTCTTGTGCTTTGGTGAATGAATGCTGTCAAATCATTTGTTTTTTCTTCCTTTGATTGGTGTTTGGCATTAGTCTACATCCTTCCCCATTTTGGTTCCAGGGGCAGGGGGTAGAGTGCCAGCCCTGAAGTCAGGATGACCTGTGTTCAAATCTGACCTCAGATACTTACTAGTTGTGTGAACTTGGGCAAGTCACTTAACCCCAATTGCCTCACATCCAGGGCTATCTCCAGTTGTCTTGATTCATATCTGGTCTTGCCCCAGATGGCTCTGAAGGATAAAGTGAGACCAGCACAACTCCCCCCACCCCAATCCAGTTCATGTGCTAGTCATGACATCACCTCCCTGATATCATAGTCTTCTTCAAAAATGAAGGACAAACATTATTATTTTGGTTCCATGAAAAACTCTTCCCTTAGTTATATATATTCTCACTTTGTATTTCCTTAAAATTCACTCTTCTTATTCTTTCACATACTAGGGTATATGTAGGTAGTCCTTTAATCCTTTCTGTAACTGTTTAGTGAGACAGCTCCAGCAGGCAAGGAAAGGAACTGAAACCTAACTGTGAATTCTAAGAACAGTGGTTGAGGACAGACAGTATCATTTTCTTCCCATCTTGGGAGACTTTTGTACTTTTTAAATGGACATTCATATATGGGAAGACACAATAAATGTCTCTTCCCCTCCCCCCTCCCCAGTGATGATTGAGTAGCAGACTAACCACTAAGAGCTCCATAAAAATGAAAGCCCTCTCTGCCAGCCATAGATCATGAGGTAGCAATAGACTGTACACAAGTAAAGGTGTGTTCATTTGTTACTATTCTTTCTCCTGTAATAGATACAATGTCATTGATAGCTCTTTGATTTCCCACTGACGTTTGGAGAATATATATTAATTCAAAGCTTATATATGTTTAATTGTATGTCACTCATTTAATTCATACTTTTAAAAAATACCCTGTTTAATAAAAATACTTTCAAATTTTCTTTTTTGTTTGTTTTTTATTGTGAACATCTGGTCTTCAAGAGATAAAGATGGTGTCCGGAACTGATATAGAGAGTAGTATCTAGACAATATATTTAGCATTGCAAGCAATTGCAAAACTAATTGGGTTTAAGATTCAAGTAACCAAGAACCCAGAGTTTTAGTCTTTAACCATTAATATACAATTTGAAGGAAGTGGGAATAAAAAAAAAAGGAAAAACCTGGATGAAGTGATTATGACATCAGGTTTCTTATTGGTGGAGGATAATTGGAGACAGGTGAGAGGGATATTCTTATGGTTGGCTGACAATGGGGAGAGTATGTAAGCTTGTGACTTAAAATCAGATGACTTACAAAGAGATGATACAAAATGGTAGTTAAAAAACAAAATGTAGTCACATAATTTTTTTTTATTTTACAGTCATAATTTATTTTATGAGTTTTTCTTTTGTAACATGAGTTTTATAGTTTCATATGCAATACTCATTGTTTCTTAAGCATGAAAGTATTTATGTTTGTTGGTGTTGTCAAATTTAGATCAACTTTTTATTTTTTTGCTTAGGAATAGTTATAAAGAAAGCATGGAGGGAAAAGCCAAGTGATTATACTGAAAGCCTATTCTAGCTATTGTAGTAGTGAGTTTGGAGGAAGATTAGTATGAGGATGGTTTCATGGGATGCATTTAGGAGAGAGAAAAGAAATGTGACAGTTCATTGTTTCTGTTGTTCATCCTTCATTCTCACAGAGGACAAATGACATGATATGGGTAATATCTTGACTTGCACATGAATTGTATCTAAGTGAGACAGAAAGTCCTCATTCTCTCTTCCAAAGTTCAGTCAAGATGACTGGCAATGATCTAGGATGCAGTGGGTGATTTTCATCTTTATAAATTAAGGTCTTTCCCAGGTCTCAGTTTATCCAGAGAGTGCATTACAGGGTAAGTAAAGAAGAGTTGGTTATCTCCATGTCTTCCCCTTAGCTGTGGATTGTAAATATCAATGAGGAAGACCATGAGAGAAAGGTTGTTTGTGGTGTTCCTTCTACCCCAGGCAACATGTAGCTGCAGTGTATTAATCAGATATGAATTATTATGAAAGAGAGAACTGCCTTAGAGTTAGGAGCATTGGAGTTGAAGTCCTGCTCAAGTCAATGTGGTCTGGACATCTCTCTGAGCCTGTAAGTAACTAGGTCAGGTGTTGAAGTGCATTTCCTCCAAACACTTCTCCATACCAATGAAGTCACAAGTTTGAGCCTTCCCTGAATTGCTCCCCTCCCTCCCCCCAGTATAAAAACATAGAATCTTTACTATCAGATTATGACTCATATAGTATATCTGAACCATGAACTTCAATTCTCTCTCTAGTTTTTATTTGAGAAGAAGGAACCTGAGTGGACCTAGGTGCCTTAGGGCATAAATGTCATGATAACTATGTCCAAGGGACAGAAATAGACTTATACCTATACGTAATTCTTAGATACCCTGGGAGGATTAAAGACCACAAATCCAGGATTTTCTCTGGTTCTTATTTTAGCTAAAGTATGTAGACTGAAGGAATGAATAGATGTTCTTAAACATTATCTGTATGAACTATCTAAATGAGAAAGTGCCCAGCTATTGCTTACAGAAAATGGAAAGTGATGCCAATATGAGCCGAGGAATTCAGAGGAAGATGGAGTGCAAGACATGAAAATCACTGAGTGCAGAAAATTAAAAGATTTCAAAGACTTTAAAGCTTGAAGGGAGCTTAAGTTCATCGATTCTAAAACCCCTAATTCTTCAAAGGTTAACTGACTTGCCAAGGGTATCAGAATATCAGAAATGAGATTTGAACTGAGGTTCTTTGATTCTCTCTCTCTCTCTCTCTCTCTCTCTCTCTCTCTCTCTCTCTCTCTCTCTCCCCATTATTGTGGTAGTTCATTTGTGTCTGTCTCTTCTTGGCCCTATTTAAGGTTTTCTTTGCAAAGATCCAGGAGTGGATTGCCATTTCCTTCTCTAGCTCATTTGATAGATGAGGAAACTGAGGCAAACAGAGCTAAATGATGCCCAGAATCACATAGTAAGTGTCTGAGGCTGAATTTGAACTCACAAAGATAAGTATTCTTCACTCTGGGTCTGGCATCTATCCATAGTGCCACTTAGTCGCCCTAAATACCATCTATCGTTAGACAAGTGCCAACTTCTATTGTGCAACCATATTCCAAAATATAATGTCTTTAAGGTAATGGAGCACAGTGAATTCCTTTTCCCTGGAGATATATGATTAGAAACAATTCCACAAACATTTTAGACACTTGTGTTGGGAAAGGTACTGCTCTGGAAATGCAGAGATGAAAACAGAATGAACTCACATTCATTAAAACTACTTGTCAAGAATACTAGGCAGAAGATTCACTCATTAGGCAGGGAACTGGCTTAGATTACTTCAAAAGTCCCTTTGAGTTTGAGGATTCTATGGTTCTACACATTCTGTTTAGCCAACTCAGGGCAAGCAAGGACATTCAAAGATAAAAGTCCCTCTTGAAAAATTTCCCAGCTTCATTTGTCTGATGGATGAATTGTTGAGCTCCTAGCTAGAGTGGTTTTATTGATGTCATTTGTCACATGGGTATCTCAAAGCATGGAGAGCCCAGACCAAGAATCCTTTGTTTTTTTAATTGAGTGTCAATGACCTACAGAAAACAATAATTACGTCTCACAAGTAGAAACACACACACAAACACACACAAAACCTCCTCCCCCCCCAAATTATACCCATACCCACAATTATACTTAGTTTTGAAATATGAAAGGGGAAGGAAGAGAAGTCATTAACATAAGTTTCAAAAAGACTAATTGTAAACACAAAAAATAGGACAAATCAAAAATTTAAGTAGACTCAGTAAACCTAGAAAGCTATCTGTTGTTGGTGTTTGTAAATAAGCATTATCATCATCATTGTCATGACAATGATAGCTAGCATTTATGTAAACACTAAGATTTGCAAAGAATTGTACTCTAATGAACATTAGCTCATTTGATTTTAACAACTCTGAGAGTTAGATATTATTATTATCTGCTTTTTTAGGTGAGGAAATTGAGTCTGATATAGGTTAATTGACTTCCCCAGAGTCACACAGTCAAATAAGTGTCTGAGATGGGATTTTAAATCACACATTCCTGGTTTCAAGTCTAATTTTCTTACTGCACTACTATTTGCAACTGAAGTTTTATGGGGGTTGGTAGTGCCAAAATAAAAAAAAAAATAATGAAGCTCATAAAAGGTGTTTGGAAGAGCTAGATGGTCAGTGGATAAAGCACTGGGTTTAAGACTCATTTTCATGAGTTCAGATCTGTCCTCAGACACTTACTGTGTAACCCTGGGCAAGTCACTTTATCCTGTTTGTCTCAGTTTCCTCATCTGTAAAATGAAGTGGAGAAGGAAATGATAAAACACTCCAGTATCTCTGCCAAGAAAACTCCAAATGAGGCCACAGAGACTTAATAACAAGAAGATATCTTAAATTCTAGTTGAAGTTATATCTAAAGTCATAGGGACTTCAAAGCCCTCAAATCTCTAAGGTTCAGTGATTCTCTATAGATGCTAGAATAAAACTCCAAATGCTCATGTTGACATTTAAAACACTTCACAATTTTCCTCCTTACCCCAAATCTCCCCTCATGCAATTTACAATTCTAGCCAAATCTACCTTCTCATTGTTTCTGAATTTAGTATTCCATTTCCATGTCTTTTATGCATGTTGTCACCCATGCCTGGAAGGTAAGCAATAGCTGGGCACTTTCTCATTTAGATGGTTCATACAGATAATGTTTAAGAGCATCTTCTAGGACACCACCCCCCTCCCACCGACTTTAATTATTGCAATGCCCTCTTTATTTTTCAAAATCCCTAGATTTCTTCATTTAGTTTGAATTTTCTTCCCCCCAAAATTACCTCAAATTTACTATTATATAGCAGAAATGATTAATTTGACTTTTACTTCTTTCCTTATTACATCTTCCCTCTAGTAGAGATGTTAATGGGTAGAGAATGACTAACTAGCAAATTGTAAGTGGGGAAAGAAGAAAAAAGGAGGTGAATGATACAATTCATAAATGGAATAATATGGCCTTGCCTGACTTCCACTGACCTGAATAAAAGGCAAAATCATTCTTTTTATTTTAACATTATTCATAAACTTGTGGGAATTTTCTCATAGGTTCAGCTGCTTCTTTTTTCCCCCTCAAAGAATTAAAGGAAGAAATTCAAATTCATTTGCTTCCCCCTTCCGCAACGATTTTACACCTAGCTTCCATGAACTTGTTTAAAAAAGTTTTCATAACATCATTTTAGCAGAATTGGTTTCTTGTGTAATCCTATTTATTTTATTTTCTATATTTTAAAAGCATTATTCTGAGAAGGAGTCCATAGGCATCACCAGACTATCAAAGGAGTTTATAACACAACAAAAATTAACAACCCTTGTGACCTATATAAAACCTTTCCAGATCCCCATAGTGGTCAATGTTTTCTCCTTCCTCAAATTGCACATGTAAACTTACATATTTAGACATCGTGCTGTCTCACCCGGGGCTATATAAGCTCCTTAAGGACAGAGATTCTTTTTTCTTCATTTATTTTTTAATCACCAGTACCTAATACAGTGTCTTGGACAAGTGTTAATATTTGTTCAAAGGGATCCTGTAGGTAATATGATTAATTAACTCCGATTTCTCCAAGATGATGTCATTTTGCATTGGTTAAAACTTCAGGGTGGCCTTTGAGGATGCATAATGGTTTGGGCATATTACCAGGCTTGGTGAATAACAAACTGGAAGCTGCAGTGGTTGTCACCTCTTCTTTTCCTTGACCTGATTTTCATTTCACAACAAACTTTCTCCTGCCCTCCATACTCATCAAATGGAATTGCCCAAAGCAGTTCAGACAGCACAAGCTGAGAGCTATTAGCAATATGCTGCATGTAATACATGCCAAATAAAAGTGTGGCATGTTGATATCAGACTGGGATTTGATTGAATATTCTTAAGAGCCATCACCTTTATTTCATAGCTCTGATGTAAGGAGACAGATGCTTGAAATGCAATAGGCAGACTAAGAGAAATAAAAATGATAATGACACCAGGAAATTTTTTCTAGTGAAAAAATATTTTTCTTCACAAGTAGGAAATATTTCCCCTTGTATGTAAGATTCATTTTCTTGTTTGAAATGGGATGGCTTCATGCATACATAAATCATTTTCTTTTGGTCTCTTAAACAAATAAATTTGAATTTCTTGCTTTAATTCTTTGGGAAAGTTAAGAAGCAGCTGAACCTAGGAGATGATTCCCACAGGTTTATGTATTATGGTAAAATAAAGGAATGGATTTGTCATTTATTCAGGACAGTAGAAATTAGACAAGGCCATATGATTTCCATTTATGGATTGTTTCATTCATCTCATTTTTCCTTCTTCCTCACTTACTATTTGCTATTTAGTCATTCTCTTCCTATAAACATCTCTACTAGAGGTAAGACATACCAAGTAAAGAAGTAAAAGTCAAATTAATCAGTTATGCCACATAATAGTAAATTTGAGGTAAGAGAATTTCAAACTAAATGGAGATTTTGGTTAGAGAGTTGAATTTTAATAATTCAGGCCAACCCCAGAAGTGGCAGGCAGGAGATAAAACACTGTCTTATGCCAAATCTACTAGGTTTGGAGTTGGGGGGGAGTATTCATAATGAAATTCCATCTCCTTCCCTTCCTTCCTTCCTTTTTCTTTCTTCCTCCTTTTCTTTTTTCCTTCCTCTTTTATTTTCTCTATTCCTTTCATTCTTCCCTCTTTCATTTCTTCCCTCCCTTCCTTCCTCCTTCCTTCCCTTCATTCCTCTTTCAACTTCAGTGACTTCCTATTATCTCTATATATTTTATATGAATATAAAATATATTTATAAATATATATAAATATATATATATATAAATATATAAATATATATATATAAATATATATATAAATAAAATATAAATTACTCTATATGCCTTCATAGCATATCCTTCTAATCTTACTGAATATTTCTCTGTTTCCTGCATTTGTAATCCAACTACACTAGTCTTTTCTCCATTCCTCATGCATTGCACTTCATCTCTCATCTAACTGCTTTTGTACTGTCCTTTATCCTTTGCCTAAAATTCCTCTCTTCTTATTCAATGTTCCTTGAAAACACAGCTCAAATACCATCTTCTCCATTACACCAATTCTGATCCTATGCTAGTGCTCTCCTTACCAAACTATCATAAATAGTTAATTACTTTGCCTTTATAATAATTGCCTTCCCCACTAGAATATCCTAGAGCAAATAGAGATTATTTCATTCTTTGCATTTGTTTCCCCAATGTTTATCATAGTTGCTGATATACAAGAGGCATTTAATAAATGCTTATAGACTGACTAATGGGAGCCTGATCTTTTTGGGGGTTGCTTTATTAAAAAATTCATTTCTCTTATTTGCTATTCCATACTTTATCATTATAGGAACTGAAAGACTTTATTTTATACTAATCACAGTACCTTGGCTATTAAGAAGAAATCTTATATTTATCAAAAAAAGTAGGAAAAAATTGTAACGTATTGTTTCTGTAATGGAAGACATTGTTTTTTATATATCACTCTCAAGTGGGAAAGTTAAGTTCTTTTAATTATTTGTATCATTCATTTACCTTTGGTTAAACCCATGTTGAATATGCTTCACACACAATACTTGATCATAGGATTTGAATCCAATCATTTGTTTCCTATTCAAGCTGATGCTTCTCCACAGTTGAAAGTCTTTCTCTAGAATGCTTGCAATTTAATATTTTGTTTTGTTTTGTTGTGAATTGAAATTATGAATTGTAGCCATTACATACCTTGAAGTTTCAAGCATAAGGTTTTTCTTCAGCAGTGGTCTATTCATTTATCAATCAATATTTAGATATTTGTATTTAGAAGTGATAAGATCTTTTATTGTATTATTTCATGTAACATAATACCTTGTTTTAAAAATATATAATTTTTCTTGGATACCTATGAACTTCAAATCATCTTTCTACTTCCTGTCTTCAAGTCACTATGGATTGTTCAGAACTTGTATATAACTTCAAAGTTGTTATCTTTTACTTTTCTTTGGCTAACCTTTTTTTCTACTTCTTTGTCTTTGAGTGTCAAGTCTATCATTCTTTTGCAAAAATTTCCACCATTTTGGAGAAATTTTTCCTTCAGCTTACTGTCTACTTCCTTGTTTATTTTTATTATTTCTGCTTTGAGAGCTCTTATTTTTTTAACTTAATTCCAAACTTCATACTTTTTTTTTAATATTTTACCTCTATTTGTAACAATTTTGGCATTTCCTACTTTTCTTCCAGATCCTCTAAAAAGAAAAATAAAACTTGATCTTATAGAGAAGCCATTAACCTAAGAAGCTTACAGTTTAATTTTTACCCTCAATAAACTTCTGGATATCCAGAGCAAGAAACTTGATGTCCCCAGGTTACAATTCCTGGTCTATGTTTACAGAAAATAGTGGAATAGTGGAATCCAATTTTCTAACTACCTTGATAGCTAAAGAAAATGACCATCTAAAACACAACCAGCATATTAAAAAATTACCTGTATTTAAGGTCACCTGACATATTTTAATGAGACTTACCTTTGAGTCTCTAAGTGTTTCTCTGTAAGGTATCTTTTACTCTTAATTAAACAAAAGGGTAAGAAAATGATATAGAATCAATTTTAATCTTCTCTAGGGTTATAGTGATGGGAGAAGGGTTCTTGTAAAAAATTGCCTGAGAGTCCATGTACTTCCATAGATTATATAGAAACTATTCTTAAGAGGAAGAAAATTTATATCAGCAATGATGGCAGGCTATCTCCTGGGGTGCCAATATCTAAAGAGTCTCTGTGACTAGGGACTTTCATTAGGATGATCAATCCCTTCTCCAAGCAAGGCTGCATCAGACCAGGAAGATTTTTCTAAGTCCTTATGCCAACTAGATTTGTTCAAGCATCAGAATTCCTTGTTATGGCTTTGATTGAAAAGAAGGAAGAGAGAAGGAAATAAACTTTAATACCACACCTACTATAGACTAGCCAGCAAAACAGTTTCCAAATGTTGCATTTGACCCTCACAACAAATTTTCAAAATAAATGTTATTATTATTCCCATTTTTACCGTTGAGAAAATTGAGGTAAACAGAGATTAAGTGACTTGTCCACAGCTAGTAATAATTGAATTACTAATTAATTGAATTGACAATTAAATAAATTATATGTTAAAATACTATATACCAAGCAATGTTCTAGTCACTGGAGATTCAATTAACAAAAAAAGAAATTTAGTCCCTGTTTTTAGGGAGTTTACAATCTAAGGAATGAGCTAACTCACAATTTTATATCTTTAAATGCTTGTATGAATAAAATAGAGAAAGAGGAAATCAAAATTGGATGTGCACATAAACTCGAAGAAAGAACAAATTAAAAAGTCTCAAATACCAAATTAGAAATTCTGAAAATCAAAGGAGAACTGAAAGTAAGAAAGCTATTAAATTAATATATAAAACAAAGGGTTAGTTTTTTAATTTATTTTTATTAAAGATATTATTTGAGTTTTAGAATTTTCCTCCAAATCTTGCTTCCCCCCCCCCCATGGGAAGCACTCTGTCAGTCTTTACTTTGTTTCCATGTTGTACCTTGATCCAAATTGGGTCTGATGAGAGAGAAATCATATCCTTAAAGAAGAGAAGTCTAAGAGGTAACAAGATCAGACAATAAGATATCTGTTTTTTTCCTAAATTAAAGGGAATAGTCCTTGCACTTTGTTCAAACTCCACAGCTCCTTATCTGGATACAGATGGCACTCTCCTTTGCAGACAGCCCAAAATTGTTCCCGATTGTTGCACTGATGGAATGAGTGAGTCCTTCAAGGTTGAACATCACTCCCATGTTGCTGTTAGGGTGTACAGTATTAACAAAGGGTTAGTTTTAAGAAAAAAACAATAGAGATAACTTATCAAAAAAAAGGCAGGAAAGCAGGGAGGGGGCAAGCAGGGGATACTTGGCTTAGGGACATTTGTTTCAAGGAGTTGAAGTCAGGGATGTGAGCTGATACAGAGTGTAATGAGTTGATAAACCAGTTTCTGCCCTCTATAAAGGAAAACATTAATAGGAGTTTGGTACCCCATCTCCCAAACCTCCAATCAGAGGGGAAAAGAAAACTTTGGGTGGTGATATCAATCAAGGCTTGAGTTTGGGCAGGGTAATTGAGGTGATGAACTTATCTTGGGAGGGGCATCTTGCTCTATTGAGTTTGAAACCAGACAGGGAAGCAGAGGCAAAGTAAAATGAAAATAGTAATAAGTATATGAGACTGGATTTGAACTTGGGTCTTTCTGACTCCAGGGCAAGTGCTCTATCCACCAAGCAACCTAGTTGCCTCTAAATTAGTGCTACCCTGTGAATGAGTCCAACTCTGAAGAATAAATAAGAAAGAAATGATGCTTTTTGACCCAGAAATCCTAAGGCTGGTCATATAGATCAAAGAAGTCAAAGAAAATAAAGCATCAGATTACCAAAATATTTATTGCTCCATTTTTCTTTTAAAATGACACTAAGGGAGGCTGCTAGGTGGCACAGTGGATAGAGCACCGGTCCTGGAGTCAGGAGTACCTTAGTTCAAATCCAGCCTCAGACACTTAATAATTACCTAGCTGTGTGACCTTGGGCAAGTCACTTAAGCCTTGCAAAAACTTAAAAAAAAGACAGTAAGGAACTAGACAAATTATCTTACAGGAACTTAATAGGATATTACTACACCATATAAAATGATGTACAATTATAAATAAGTCAGAGAATAGAAAGACATATAAACACATGCAGAGTGAAATAAGCAGAAACAGGAAAACTATTGCCAGTGATGACAATGTAAATGGAACAAAAGAAAAAAAAAAGACAAAACTGAATGTCTTGAAATTATAATGAATAATATTATCTCTAAAGAATAGATGAGAAGACACACCTTCTTCCTTTTTTTTAGAAGTGGGGAACTATGGGTATGGAACATTTTATACATTGTCAGCCATGTGATAAAACTATAGGTTAATTTTATTGAAGTTTTTTCCTTTCTTTTTCTAATCTTGGGTTATGAAATGACTCTCAAAGGAGGGTGGGAAAGAAGAAAGTGGAGTAAAAACAAAATATCAATAAACATTAAAAAGGAAAAAAATAGGGGCAGCTAGGTGGCACAGGGGATAGAGCACCAGTCTTGGAATCAGGAGAACCTGAGTTCAAATCCAGCCTCAGACACTTAATAATTACCTAGCTGTATGGCCTTGGGCAAGTCACTTAATCACATTTGCCTTGCAAAAACCTCAAAAAAAGGAAAAAAATAACAAAGTAAAAAATAGTTAGTGTCCCTTGTCCCTAGTTCACAGAAAGCTATATGAATGAGCAAATGTATAGAGTGTATGTGTGATTGATAATATAAACTGAAGAACATCAGAAAAGAAGGGTAAGGTTGAGTCATTTTACAAAATTTCATTGTCAGAAGGGAGAATAATTTTTTCTTTCCCATGAATTTTTAGCAACTTAAAATGTGTAGTTGAAGAAATTATTATCTATTGCTTTTGTCTGATTTGAAGTAGAAACTTTCAAATAATTTTGGAATGAATTTATTAGAAAATACCAGTCTGATCAGAGGGAAGGTAGCCTGGAATAGTAACTAAAAGTAGCTGAAAAATCGTTTAGTAAAGGAGGGAACTTGTATTTACTAGCAGCTATTTTCCTGATGAGATAACTCATGACAGGGCTACACCATAGATGATAAGAGAGCTAGCTTCCTTTGGGAAAGAAAAAATGTATAAATGATTTATTATAATGAATTTTAAAGTGGGGTTAGGAGAAAATGAAGCAGTCCAAATATGAGTCCCCACCCAGAAATAACCTCATCTAATAAGGATTACAATGGTTTCAGTGAGAAATAAAATCAAGTACAGGAGACCCATAAGAACAACAAATGGAGGTCATAGTTGGTGATGGTTCAGAAAAAAGGACCTTGGGCTACATTTTCAAAAAAAGAAGGATGACCAAAGTGAAAAATGAAATTAGGTAAAAGTAGAATGTTTTAAGTTAGGAAAACTGTATACTGAATATTAAAATGAATAACAGAATCTGACTATATAGCTAGTTATAAAGTAATCATTCATGGGGTTTAGCTTGAGAAGAGAACATAGGGTCATACATTCCAATAAGAGAACTAAACCAAAATCTTAGATTTCATTGGATCTATGCTTCTAATTTAGTGCCATACAGGAAAAATGGCATGGTATATGACAAGCTGGTTTTGGAACCAAGAAAACCTTAGTTCAGGTTCTGCCTGACTCTGACATACAGAATTGGCTTTGGATTTAGGTTCAAGTTTTGCCTATGGCACAATGGTGGAGTGAACCTGGGCAAGTCATATGATACCTTCATTAGCATTTTTGGCACTGTTATTCAATAGTTTCAGTTGTGATCAACTCTTGACCCCATTTGGAGTTTTCTTGGCAAAGATATTGGATTAGTTGGCCATGTCGTTTTCTTGTCCATTTTCCCAGATCAGGAAACTGAGTATATATAAATAAGTAAAATAGTTTCTAATAACTTCCCTTATTTGATTTTCATTTGTTGTGAGTTCTTTTTTCATTGTTGAGATTGGTAATTTGGTTTTCTTCTTTATCTCTTTAATTTATTAGCTAATGGTGTATCTAATTAATTTTTTTAACTAGCTCAATTAAAAGCTTTTTTACTTTCAATTTTGTTAACCTCTTCTTTGATCTTAGGACATTCTGTTTTTGTGTTTAGTTGGGGTTTTTTTGAATCAATGATTTTTAATTGTTTTATTCTCATGTTCAATGAATCTGTTCTTTATTTTTATTTAGAGAAATAAATTTCTCTTTAAGGATTATTTTGATTGCATCCCAAAGTTTTGGTATATTTTCCCATTAAGGTGAATTTTTAATGAAATTACAAATTGTTTCTATTATTTATTCAATATGATTCTTTTCATTCTTAGATGCTTGGTAATTTGGATGATTTATATTATGAAGTGATGTTATTTCGTTGATTTTAATGCCTTTATGTATTATATAATCTCTCTTAACCATTCTATTTTTATTGTTGCCATTTCTGAAATCAAGATTACTAATCTTGCTTTTTAGAGTTGATCTGAAGTATAACTTCTATAATATACTTTACCAGCTATTATCCATATAAAATCTACCTATCTGCAAATATCTATCCTCTCTCTATCTCTCTATTTCTATCCTTCCTATCCCCAAAACTATTTCTATCTTTCCTATCCCCAGTAGTTCCCCCAAAGTTCATAGCATTATTTTTTTGTTGTTGTTTTGGTTTTTGCAAGGCAATTGGGTTGAATGACTTGCCCAAGATCACACAGCTAGGTATTAATTAAGTGTCTATGGTCGCATTCGAAGTCAGGTTCTCCTGATTTCAGGGTTAGTGCTCTGTCCACTGCACCACTTAACTGGCACAGTTTATAGCTTTCTACCTAAAAATATTGACTAATAAAGGAGTGTTTTTAATCTTTAATTATTTTTTTGTTTACTCAAAATTAGTATTTACTATAAAATACAAATAGAATTTTCTTGTATGGTATTGGAGAGGGTGTGATGTGAAGGGAAAATGAGAACCAAGTTCCTATTCATTTGTCTTATACCAATCTAGATAAAGAGATGCTGAAATATTTCTTACATGCCCTTATCTATCTATTTGGAGGAGATGAAAGATCAGACAATGAGAAGTTTCCTTCTTTTTGAGAGAACAATAGGCTATTATCAGAGGAGGAAGGGCTTGAAGAAAAATATAAGCAATATTTGAAAATAGGAAATTTGTTCCATGTTCCTAAATCTGATAGTATTTCAATTAAGTAAACGCCAATAGGAGGCTTCTGAGTTTGGAAGAAGGGTGGGATATTGACTCTGGAGTCAATTCTTGTTGTTATACTCACTACCTATGTGATCTTGGAGAATGTGCAAAGCATCTTGGGACCTCAGGTTCCTTATGTGGGTTGATATAGAAGCTGTCAAGGTGCTCTCGGTGGATAATCCTAAAATGCCACATCAGACCAGGCCAGAATCTGACCTCAATAGCAAAGCAGCAACAATCTGTGACTTTAGGCCCTGACATTGGCCCATAGGTATGAGTTTTTTAAAAGCTCCCCTTGAAAATAACCATTTGTTTCAGGTTCTTACAACCTGACCTCATATCCCACTTAACTCTCAAATCCACAGGTGTTCTTGGACAGATATCCAATCACCCCTATTATTCTCCACACATAGACTTGTAAACTCAATTTAAAAAACCCTAACAACTGTAGCTCTTCTATATTAAGAATAATGGTTCACATTTATATAGCACTTTAAAATATAAAAAATTCTTTACATATATTATCCTCTTTGTTCTCAAAATAACCTTGTCAGAATGGGGGGTAGAGAGCTTTACCTTTTTTTTTTTAGGTTTTTGCAAGGCAAATGGGGTTAAGTGGTTTACCCAAGGCCACACAGCTAGGTAATTATTAAGTGTCTGAGACTGGATTTGAACCCAGGTACTCCTGACTCCAGGGCTGGTACTTTATCCACTGTGCCACCTAGCTGCCCCTGAGCTTTACCTTTTATCAAATGCTTTTCTCATGATAAATCTATGAGATAGGTAATGTCATCTTATAGAAGATGAAGTAGGTTTAGGGTGTGGTTTATCCACAGTCATATAACCATGTGGTTTGGGTTTAAACCTAGATGGGATCAAAGATCTACTCAAAGTCAAAAGGGACCTATCATACTTGGATAGGGATCCTCCATGCAGCATTCTAGCAGATGGTCAGTCATCCAGGTTCCACCTCAAGAACTTCAGTAATGGGAAACTTTATTCCAATTTCTTTTTCTTTTGTTCTATCAGTAAGAATAAATGATCTTAAATTGGGACAGTATAAACAAATAAACAAAAAAAAATGTTAACAGGAATAAGAAACCCAAGATAAGTGAGATGGTTAGAAAGCACCTACTTGGATCAGTTGAAGTCATCAGGTTCAGAAATTCTGTATTTCAAGGTCCTGAAAAATATAGCAGATAGAATTGATCAGTCATTGTTGATGATTTGAAAAACGATGAAGAACAGGACCATGAGAATGGAGAAGATCAAGAAAAGATAAAAAGGTAGAACCTTCAAATTAGAGGCTGATGAGCTGTTCTTTGATTCCTGGCATAATTCTAGAATACATTATTAATGGCTTGGTTTGTGGTGAATAGAAAAAGAAATGGATATCATTAAAGGTCATCAAAAAAGGTCATTTTAGAATAAGCTTATGTCTTTTTTTTGGACAATGATTCTAGAGAGGAAAAATGACTAGGGGAGGGAGAGAGAGAGAGAGAGAGAGAGAGAGAGAGAGAGGGAGAGGGAGAGGGAGAGGTGGCCTTGGAGATAGATGGTATAGATTCAATTTTCAGCTCCTATTGACATCTACTGGCTGTTTGACCCTGGGCAAATAACATCTCAGTGCTCTAAGATAGAGGTGCCAAGCTTATGACCAAATTCACATTAAATTGTGATTGGAAAATATATAACAAAGTAAAAAAATGCAATAAAATACAGATAATGTTAATTTATAGTTTTCTATTTCTATTTGTTTCCACTACTGCTCTAAAAATTTCCCTAAGACAGTAAATTGTAGAGAAGATAGATAATGATAAAGTATTTATTAAATGTTCACACTGTGCTTAACATTCCTTGCCCTCAAGGAAATTACATGGTTGTGAAGAAAGGTGGTACAGAAAAGGGAAGTGACATAACTGGGAGCAAGTCTAGAGATGGCAGGGGATACCTGGGGAGACCTTGAACACCCAGAATGATGACCTGCATTGGAAAAGGAAATTTATATACCTGGGAGTTCTCTGGCTCTGAAATCACATGTCCACTTTCTATGCATTTCTGGACTTATGATAGATGAAATGTCACAAGTCAAAATAAAGCTACATTTTAAAAGGGAGGCAAAAACTCTGATTCTGTCCTTGTGGACAAGTTGGAGAGTGCTGATATTGATGATCATACAGATCAGGGAATTCAGGACTGATAAAGTGAATGCCAACCTGGTGGACTCACTGATGAAATATTCCTAAATATCCTTAGAGAACTCGGTCTCTCTTTGTTCCACATTTTCATCAGTTACTTGAGTACTATCATCTTCATTCATTGAAACAGCATTTAATAAATACCTACTTTGTTCTGGGGACTACATTAGATAGACAAAAATGAAGCCATGTCTGTCTTCAAATTAGTATTCTTTGGAAGAGAAGTGACAGTAATATAAATCAGCTTCAAAATCTAGAGAAGATAAATACAAAATAATTTTCTAATGGTATGTTTATCACATTTGTGGAGACACAAAACTGGGAATGTTAGCGAATATGATGGATAATTGACTAAATCTTTTTATTTATTTTGAACATTCATTTAAAAATTTTTGAGTTCCAAATTCTCTCCTTCCTTCTACCCATCCCTGACCCATTGAGAAGGTAAGCAATATGATATTAATTATATATATGAAGTCATGCAAAATATTTCTATATTAGTCATGTTATTTTTAAATAGCAAGAAAAATAAATTGAAAAAGTTTACTTTAATCTGAATTTATCAGTTCTCTTTCTGGAGGAGGATAGCAATTTTCATTATTTTGGAATCATTTTGAGTCATTTTATTGATCAGAGTAGCTAAGTCATTCCCAATTGATCATCATTACAATATTACTCTTACTATGTACAGTGTTTCCCTGAATCTGTTCATGCTATTTTGTTTCAATTCAAGTAAGTCTTCTAATTTCTTACAGCATAATAGTATTCCATTGCAATTACATGCCATATTTTTTTAGTCACTACACAGTTGATGACCTTCCTCCAAGTTTCCATTTCTTGCCACAAGAAAAAGAACTGCTGTAAATATTTTTGTACTTAGAAATCCTTTTCCCTTTAAAAAAAAATCTCTTTGGGGTACAGACCTAGTGGAATAATTAGGAAATACCTCTCTCAGTTTCTTAATCTCTAAAGTGAAGGTTTTGACTGATATGATCACGAATGTCCTTCCAACACTATAACTTCTATTTTATTACCATCACCATCATCTCATTCTTTCTGAACATTTTACTTGAGGATGTCCCACCTTTTAAAAATGTTTATTTTTTTGATATTATATCACTCTGATGACTTTTATTAAGCTATGTAGCCAGGTAGCATAATGGAGTCATGGAGATAGAAATTCTTTTTTTTTTGACCAGGCAATTGGGTTAAGTGACTTGCCCAAGGTCACATAGCTAAGAATTATTAAGCATCTGAGGTCATATTTGAACTCAGATCCTCCTAATTCCAGGACTGGTGCTCTATCCACTATGCCACCTAGCTGCCTCTGGAGGAGACTGGTATTCAATAATTCAATCAATTTATTAAAGTCAATCAGATAGTTTTAGAGGTGAGATTTAAACCCAGGTTTTCTGACTCCAAATCTAGCACTCATTCTAGTTTGTTCTTGCCCAGAATATTTTTGGAGTATTATGCTAAATTCCAGGCCTCCATTTTAAGAGACTTACTGATAAATTATAGCAGTCCTTAAGGAAGGCAACCAGCATTGGTACCCCACTCATGCAAAGTGAGAAACTGGTGCTTAGACTGGAAAGGGAAGACATAAGTGGAGGATGGAGGGAGAATAAATTGTCCATTGACCCAACTTCCCCAACCTAAGAAAAGTATTTGAAGTCAGTGATCTCCAAGGTTCTTTACAGCTCTGACTCTATGAATTCTAAAACAGCAAGGCAATTGTGTCAGTCACTGGTAAAATATTCATAGGACCATAGCCCTTTATTGATCCAGTGAGGGACAGGTTTTTCTTGGATACTGAAGTACTTTGGAGTATTGCAGTGAAATGAATAGTTTCACTTGCTGGTGTTGGGGAATGGATTGCATTAACTGTGTTTGCCTTTCAGTGCTAGGATGTTTGGCACTCTAGCACAGAATACCAATAATTACAGTTTCTTTGAGGTCTTTTAATGAATCCCATTAGGAGAACTGTTTTACTCCCTAAGGAGATAACATGAAAATATGTTTCACCTTTTTCTCTTGACTGGAGTTAGTTAAAACCAGAATAATAACCTGGTCAAACTTGATATTCTTGTTGAAGGAAGGTGGATTGTTATACCTTGCTTAGAAGATATCTTGTTCTGCAATAAGATGGTTAGATAATTTCAACCCAAATTGCAGGTTAGGTTGGATTAGCCTGGAGAGTTTCAAGCCCACTATTTCTTAGTTGTGGAGATTTGTGAACTACTCTTTTGGTATTTGGTTAGGTAGATATGGAAGACAGGTATCTAGGGTGTGTGTGTGTGTGTGTGTGTGTGTGTGTGTGTGTGTGTGTGTGTGTGCGCGCATATGTGTGTGTGTGTGTAAAAGATGTAGAACTGCTCCCTACTGACTTCTGAAACCTGTTCTCTGGTGACATCATATTCTGCTTTCCTACCGCAAACTCTGGAACAGTGATCTTATATCATGGGAATTTCCACAGCCTACTTTAGCTTGGAGAAATGAGGTGGTACACTGCATTAAGTTCTGGGTCTGGAGTTAGGAAGCTTTATCTTCCTGAGTTCAAATCTGGCCTCAGACATTTATTAGCTATATGAGCCAAGACAAGTCACTTCACCCTGTTTGCCTTATTTTTTTATCTAGAAAATGAGCTAGAGAAAGATATTGCAAACCACTTCAGTATCTTTGCTGAGAAAACCCCAAATAAGACCATGAAGAGTTGGATGTGACTGACATGATGGAATAACAAACTTTTGATCTAGCCAAAATTCATTTATGAGTTTACTATACTAGGGGCAGAATAGAGTCTTAGACAGAGGGCTGATCTGGGTTTAATTTCTGCCTCTGTGACATGTTAGCTGTGTTACTATGAGCAAGAAGCTTAACTCTCTAGAGACTTCAGACAATTTTCTAAGCCTCTAAGTTATAATTGAGGTGTTGGTCTACATGAGAGGAGGAAGTTATTGTATTGTATTGTATTGTATGGCATTGATGAAATCACCTATCTGAACCAAAATTAAAAAAATTAAAAAGAAAAACAAACCCATATGAACTCAACACTCTCTCAAATGATTTAGGGGAAATGGAAGGACATGGCAGACAATGTCCTTAAACTTCCCATTTCAGTGAAAAGATAAGACTTCATGTTAAAAATGCTACTCAAGGATAATGGATAATGATCCAGAGCTGATAAAACTGAGTCTCGGGGTGGCTAGGTGCATAGTGGATAAAACACCAGCCCTGGAGTCAGGAGTACCTGGCTTCAAATCTGGTCTCAGACACTTAATAATTACCTAGCTGTGTGGCCTTAGGCAAGCCACTTAACCCCATTTGCCTTGCAAAAACCTAAAAAAAACCCCAAAACTGAGTCTCAGAAATGTTCATCAAATCCTCTAGAATTTTACATCTGCAGTTTTATCACCCATAAAAAATGAGGGAGTTAGATTTAGTGGCCTTTCCTACTCTAAATCTATGATCCTGTGATCATTGATAAATCATCAGCATGTAAATGTGGTTCATGACTTATGAAAAAAGGTAGCCCCCTTCCTCTTTTCCTCAGCTGCTGTAGACATCTCCCTTTCCAACTCCCACAAAAGAATATTCTTAGTGTTCACATTAGCCAGATTTCATCTGTGAAAAATGGCTGAAAGCCAGAGGAATGAGAAGAGTAGCGTCATGTTTTCTCCACCCCCTCTGCTACATACACACAACATGACTTGGCCCAAGTGTGAACCCCATGAGGAATACCCTTGAGAATGATGAACAAGTGGAAATTTCTTTGCTCAGTTTCAAAAATTAGCTAGTAGAAGTTGCTTTTAAAAAAACCTCCTGCTTAAATACATCCTTTATCCCATGGAGCTGAGGATGTTTTAAAATATAGTTTACTCTTCATTATCTTCACAAACAAAGGGTATTGAGAGATCAGACAGCTGCAAGGATAATGGGAAACAGCAGTGAATTAAAAAATATTTCTCTTAGGCAAAGGAATGCATTACACTGTCATTACTTTGGCAAACAATTTACCTTGCTGTATGATTTTCTTGGGGAGTAATATAAAATTCATTTGCTTTTTTTTTAAATTGGGTTGGGGACAGACTGGATAAGAAAGGGAAGGGATGCTTGGATTACTTATTCACCAGCTACTCCTGGAAAGTCTCAGGAGTTGACCATACCACATCAACTCACAAGTAAAGGTATCTTCATTTTTCAGGGATGTAGGTAGCTGTGGAGGTGGTGAGGAAGAAGAGAGGAAAGTATCTAATTAGATAGTAAAAGAGAAGATACTTTGAAACAAAAGAAGCTCCTTGCACATTGAATAGAGTGACATTAGAGATCTAAGGTTATTTGCATATTAGCAGCAGAAGGAAAGAGAAGTGAGCCCAAGGTTGTGTCCTCATTTAGTTCCCATTTTAGTTCCCACAGGTGGCACCTTTTCTGGAATATGGAAGCCAAACCCTCTGAGAGTCATGAGATTAGGCTAAACATTGGTTATGCCATTTACTAGCCTCACAACCTTTGGCAAACCACTCATTTCCTTCATCTGTTTTTTTAAGTGCTAGACTAAATGATCTGTAAGGTCCTTTCCAGCTCTGATATTCCATGATTCTATAATTGTTTAGAACTTAGCAGCTCCCCAGATCTTGCAGATGCCTCTTGCCTGGTGGGCGAAAGTGAATTAATTAGACTTTTCATGCTGTTATTCATCAGCCTTTCTGAAATTTGGTTGTAAAGCCAAGTTGTCAAAGAGAAGTATAAAGCACTACCTTAAAGAAAAGATTCATCTTGGAAGGCGGATGCTGTGGAAACATCAAAGGGAAGTTCAGGGGTTAGTGTAACTCAGAAATCCAACTTGGGGAGGGAGAGATCTTGGAAAAATTTTGCTTCAGGAACATCACTGAATGGGGGCGGGGCAGGAACCCTAGAAACAGCCCAAAGGAATTCTGATTTGCTTGGTTCTTGATGTACACCCAGAATTTCATGTATTTTTAAAGTTTCCACCGGGTTGGTATCTAGAGTTTTAATCAAATAGAAATCTTAAAAAAGATGTCCTAGACTTTTCATCAAAGACTTCCAATCTACATTCTATCTTCAAGCACAAAAATAGCATTTTCATAAATTTCAGGATGACTTCAGAAGCAGTCTGACAAAATGAAAAGGGTGATCCATGGTCAAATCATGTTGTTGCCACTTAACTGTGTGACTTTAGGGATGTCACTCGATCTTATTCTCCAAAATCATGGTGGTGATGATGATTTATCTAGGTGATCTCTAAACTCCCTTCCAATTCAAAACCTGTGATCCAAATACAAAGATTGGACATTATTCCAAAATGACATGGAATTTTCATTAGAATTGTTTTCTTGCCCTGGTGATTCCCCTGCCTTTGAAGCTGTGTCCCTCTTTTCTCTCATTAATGTCCCTAGAACTCTATTTCTTTTTTCTTTCTTTTTCTTCTTCTTTTTTCTTCTTCTTCATTCTTCCTTCTCCTCCTCCTCCTCCTCCTTCTTTTTCTTCTTCTTTCTTCTTCTTCTTCTTCCTTCTCCTCCTCCTCCTTCTTCTTCTTTCTTCTTCCTTCTTCTTCCTTCTTCTCCTCCTCCTCCTCCTCCTCTTCCTCCTTCTTCTTTCTTCTTCTGATTCTCTGGACTTTTGCTTTGTATCCCTTTTATCTCCATTTCAGATGCCTTTAATATCTTTCCTCCTTAGACTGTAGTAAGATTCTTCAGGATAGGAACCATCTTTTTTGCTTCTATTTTTATTTCCAGTGCTTTTGACCCTCTTTGGTATCCACCCACCTACCTACCTACCTATCTACCTACCTGCCTACCAACTTACCCATCTAATCTATGTATCTAGGTATCTATCTATCATCTGTTGGGGAAGGGACCCAGAAAGATTCTAGGGACCCCATCCTGGTTTGTAGATGATTGTGAGAGAACTCACATAGACAGGAACCTGTTTCAGTCAGCCTTTATTACATGTATGCTTGCAGAATTAAGGAAAGAAAGGTTTTAAGATAGTTAACTAACTGGGTGGGAAGGGGATTGCTTATAAAGAAAAATTTTGGATCTTAATCAGATACCCCAGAGGCCAAGGAATTTTCCACTTGCAAAATTTTCAAGGATGGTGTTTGAAAGGAAGGGAAGGCGAGCAAAGAGCACCTTAGAAATATTGGTAAAAGGTTATGCTCTGTCTGAGAAGATAGTCATACTGAGTTCAGTTTATAAGAATGTGTTCATGTTAGTAATTGTCTGTCCAGGACCTCTTTTCACACAAATCTAGGTGCTATAATAGCAAAGGTAACCCTTTCATTTCAAAGTCCAAGTTAAGTATTTCAATTATCCCTAGTGTTATCTCTCTCTCTCTCTCTCTCTCTCTCTCTCTCTCTCTCTCTCTCTCTCTCTCTCTCTTTCTCTCTCTGTGCCTACAACATAATAAATGTTTAATAAACACTTGTTTTCTTCCTCTATACCTTAGAAGTACAGTAGGACTAGTGATCTGAACGTGCTGTAGCTGGTTAAGCCAGGCCACAGTGACCTAGGTTACATGTAACATGGATACCCATGATAGATCAGGAATGCCCTATTCTCCCCCACATATTAGGGAAACTAGAGTTTCTTTGTGGAGAGTAGGAAGACAGCTATGACTAAGCAATCTTTCCTTTGTTTCTCTATCTTCAAGAGGGATAGTTGAATAAAAGTATTATATGTTTATTTATCACACATACATGAATATATATCATGTATATGGGTATTTATACACACACACACACACACACACACACACGATACTGTTTTGGGGTTCAGGATAAAACCTACTTTTCTTGATTCTTCCTTATGAGAAATATCTCTTCTGAAGATTGAGAAGGTAACAACTTAATCTTAGTCAATTTAGCTCTCTTCCAAAAACAGCTTATTTTAGAAAAGACAATCATGGAGAGCTAGCAAACAGTTATCGAAGCAAACTGTAAAGTAGTAAAAATCTGGGAGAAGCCATACGGATTAGTTTAAGTGATAGACTATACAGGAATAAAAGAACTGTAACTTGACAATGAGATGAAATCTCAAATCAACCAAGGAAAAAATAGTCTCTCCCATAAAGTCCACTCTTGGAAGTTGGAAGTGCCTGGGAATATAGTCACTGGGAACTGAAAGAAATGTGGGGCTGACTTTCTTCACATGCCAGAAGGTCTAGGGAGGTCTCCAATCTGCCATTCAAAGTCTATATCTTCTTTATTATCCTCTCTCTCTCTCTCTCTCTCTCTCTCTCTCTCTCCCCTCCCCACTCCCTCCCTTTCACTCTGATCAGGAGGCATGTCTCCCCACTTATATAAAATGTCATAAATGCAGCAGTTTCATCATTCAGGAGTCTTATTTCCCTACATGTACAAAATATCATGAACTGTCCTTCAGGAAAGTACCTAAGTCCACCAGGGCACTGAAAGTGAAACAGAGGCTTCACTTCTTTTTTTTTGTCTGTAGCTTTTAACATCCTTAAGTTTTATGCTTTTCAGTGATAATCAATTATTGAGTATTGTTTTAAGTAAGTTACTTGAGGGCAGAGACTATCTTGTTTGTCTTTTCCTCCCTAGTACGTAACACAGTATCTGACATACAGTGAGTACTTAATTCTTTTTGAATCATTGAACACAGAAGAAAAAAGGAAGACAGGTATTCAGATAGATGTATGAATTATCAGAGATCCTTGTCTGAGCTCTATCATTATTTCTGTTACACTAGGCAAGATATTCACCTTTCTTTCTTATTATTATACTCCCTGACCTTCTTTACATACAAACTAGAACCTCACCTCCTACAGGAAGTCACCCCCAGCTATCTCTTTATTCCAATTGTTCCTCTCTGTTAATTATTTCCTATTTATCCTGTATATAACTGATTTTTTATATATTTGTTTGTATGTTGTCTCCTTCATTAGATTGTAAGCTCCTTGAGGGCTGGGATTGTCTTTTGCCCCTTTTTTGTATCCCCTAGGGCTTAGCACAGTGCCTAAGAAAAGTTTACTGATTGATTCTTTTAATAATTTTCACATATGTAAAATGAGGGCATCGGTCTAAGTCTTTAATGCAACCACTACCAAGTATTTTTTGGTCTTCAAAATTTGATAACCAATTTTTATTTAGTTAATTAAATTTTCTGTGTCACTAAACCTGTGTCTACAAAGGACAGTTGAAACAGAGAGCTGTGAAGGATGGAATAATCTTAAAATGGTGGGGTTAGAATGTCTGATGATAATAAATATGAATCTTAATTAATGAATAGCAGACATTAATCTTTTCAAGAAGAGCTATTATCATGTATTTGATTACTGGGGAGATATTTTGCTACCTCTAGGATTCTTTTATATCCCCCATGCTAATCTGTGAACTTATTCTCTCTCTGCAAATAGATATCTCTACTTAAATCTCAAGGACAATCTAAACTTTAACGTCTGTAACTGGTGAGAAAGGTGAAGACTCCTAAGTGCTATTGGTAACTTGGTTGTAAAAAATAGGATTAGAAAGTAAGACTGGGGCTGTCAAATTTGGACTGAGGGCTGTCAAATTTGGACTGATCAAAACCTTTGACCTATGAGACAGTAAAGCAAGCAGTACACCCACTAGCAGAATTTATCTGGACCTAGATCACACAACAACCCTTGGTCATTCTTGGTTGATCAGTCATGAGCAATAATAGCCCTGGGACATGGTGAAGGTCCCACCATTAGGGGGGTTGTTGTTACAAGTTGTTATAAGTATTATATGATGAATTTAGTCTGTTTATAATGTTGGGTGGATCACTCAGATCATAACAACATTGTTTTTCTTACAAACTTGTTTATTTATGTGAATTATTCTAGATAATCCCCATGACTCTTTATCTTTACCTACCTATGTGACAATGGCTAAATGGTATCCAAATGTGTTGGAGGACTGGCTTGCCTCACAAGGGTATTGTACTCTAAAATATCTGGCAAAATTCTTTTCCCATCTCCTTTCCCTTCCCTACTTGATTATTTTCTATTTGCCAAGCAATTTACACAACCTTGACAAGTAAACCCATTTATTGTCTAAAGTATGCAAGCCACTAGACACTTATATAGTGCCTTAAAATTTTATGAACAGTGTGCAGCTATGAAATAAGCAAGCCTATATTACATGTGGACATAGTAAAGGCTTAAATCCCAGAAGAATTTTAGAAACACCATATGTGTTCTTTTTAGGGGGGGGAAGGGTGATGGTATATCTAATTACAAACCTTGCTTGTTTGTTAACTGAAAAACACTTAAAAGATGCTGACTCTTCAAAATAACAAAAACACACTATATACTCCAGAGTCAAATGAAATCTAATGAACTTTTCAATTCTAAAGACAGCCCAAAGAATCAGAGGATCTTAGAGATAGAAGGATATGTAAGATATCCTAATCCAACATTACTTCCAATATAGGAATCTTCTTTGAGTCTTCTTAATCTGATAATTCAGCTTTAGCTTGGATTCTTAGAGAGGTAGAGAGGTCATTTTTGGAGGTAACTAATTATCGGATAGCACTAACTGGTAAAAAGTCCTTATATTAACTCAAAATCTACCTCCTATAGCTTCTACTTAGTTCTAGTTCTGAACCCTCTCCCCCTCCACCCAGAGCAACACAAAACTAGCCTGTTTTTTGTTTTTGTTTTCCATATGAACCCATTAGAAGATTTAAAAGAGTTGACATGCTTTCTTTTCTCTGAAATAACTTGAACCCTGATATATAGGTAATGTTGACTAAATCTCTTATAATACTGACTGTACCTTCTGACAGCTCTAGCACTTGACAAGACGTTTTTTTTTAGGTTTTTGCAAGGCAAATGGGGTTAAGTGACTTGCCCAAGGCCACTCAGCTAGGTAATTATGAAGTGTCTGAGACCGGATTTGAACCCAGGTACTCCTGACTCCAAGGCCGGTGCTTTATCCACTATGCCACCTAGCTGCCCCACTTGAGAAGAGTTTTTAAAAATATGTTGTACCCAGGGGTAGCTAGGTAGTGCAGTGAATAGAGCACTGGTCCTGGAGTTAGGAGGACCTGATTTCAAATCCAGTCTCAGACACTTCATAATTACCTAGCTGTGTGACCTTGGGCAAGTCTCTTAAGGCCATTGCCTTGCAAAAAATAAATACATTTTAAAAAATAAATAAATGTGTCTTGCTCAGAACTGCGCACCATGCTCTGAAAATGGTGATCATTCAAAAGCTATAGTTATGTCATCAGGATAAAAATCTTTAACTTTGTAAAGTTCAGCAAAGCTCTGTAAAATATTATCTCATTTGATCTTTGCAACAATCCTGGAAGGGTGGTACTATTCCTATCCTCATTTCATAATTGAGGACACTGAGGCAGATAGAGATTAAGTGACTTGTCCATGATCACACAGCAAATGTCTAAGGTGGAATTTGAGCTCTGATCCATTGTATTTCCCAGTTGACATTTATACAGTCTAGAAGATTAGTTTACATTAACTTTATGGTCCATTTAAAACTTCAGATCTTTTTCACAATGAATTAAGATCAAATTTTAAAAAAGGTTGATATGATTTGATTTTCAAGCACGCTATCCTTACAACTGGAAAATGACTCAACAACAACAAAACTGATCTACTGGCAGGAGAACTTGCCTTATGAATCACCCCTTGCTTTCCCTGCCCCACCCCCACCTCCAGCATAGCCATAGGGGAGAAAGATACTGCTTTGGGTCATCAACACATGCTAGACATAGTTAGCACCGACTATACACTAGATACTCCTATATAGATGCAT
This sequence comes from Macrotis lagotis, assembly GCF_037893015.1. Taxonomy (NCBI): domain Eukaryota; kingdom Metazoa; phylum Chordata; class Mammalia; order Peramelemorphia; family Peramelidae; genus Macrotis; species Macrotis lagotis. Next base: position 275,470,515 of record NC_133659.1, on the reverse strand, counting down.
CTATTATGTTCCAGATAATATCCAAAGAAATTTTATACATATATATGTATACATATAGAGAGAGCTACTTTCTCTCTCTGTCACTAGAATATATTATATATTTTATAATCTATAATGTAATTTAATAATAAATATAATGCATGATTATATAATAGATGTTTTAGATATATATTGAGAGTGATCTCTTTATATCTAGAATATGTAATATATATTCTGCTATATTATGTAACATATTCTACATACTATATATAATATATGTATATTTATGTATACATATATATATATATATATAGAGAGAGAGAGAGAGATAAATCACATTAGCATAGTGTTTGGCACATAATATATAAATGTTTGCTTTTACTTCTAAACAATTGCAACTCATTTGAGTCTTACAACAACTCAGGAAGTAGGCATGATTATTATTCCCATTTTACAGGTGAGAAAATGGAAGCAAACATGTTAGGCAACTTGCTGAGGATCAAATGGTTAATAAGTGTTTGTGGTTGGAAGAGAATGATACGATGAAGCAAGATTTTGAAAAGTTATCGTGGTGACCTGCCTACCTGCCTTTGCAAGTTTTGGAGACACAATATTACATAGCACTGTCCTAAACAATATCATTAATTATAAACAAGCTGACCTTTGGACATTTTAAAGTTCTTACAGCATTCCCACCAAACTCCATTTTTACTCTTATATGTTAACCTTGAGGAGACAATGGAATCTTTAGTTTCTCTTGTTCTTGTGTTACTTAGTTTGATCCAAATAGGAGGGAACTGGGGGCAGCTAGGTGGTTCAGTGGATAGAGCACCAACCCTGGAGGCAGGAGGACCTGAGTTCAAATCCAGCCTCAGACATTTAATAATTACCTAGCTGTGTGGTCTTGGGCAAGCCACTTAACCCCCATTGCCTTGCAAAAACAAACAAAAAAGCAACAACAAAAAACCAAATAGGAGGGAACTTTGCAGTCATTTGGAGATTGACAAATACAATCAAGATCTAGTCCCAAGTAGCTGATCTTATTGGGGCTATCCAATAGTAGCTTTGGTTGCTTAGTAATCTGAATACATACTATTTATAGTATAGTTATATAGAAGTGTGAGAAGAGAGGTAAGCACAGAAATAACTAAAATTGAGGGACAAGTTTCTTTTTAAAAAAAAATTTATTTATTTTTCCAATTATATGTAAAAGATAATTTTCTGCATTAATTTTTGTAAAGTTTTCTCTCCCCATCCTAGGATAGCAAGTAATCTGATATAATTTATAAATGTACAGTCATGTTACATGTATTTCCATATTAATCATACTATAAAAGAATATTCAGAACAAAAGGGACAAACCATTAGAAGGAAAAAACAAAAAAACAAATTTTAAAAAGTGAAACTAGTATGCTTTGATCTGCTTTCAGATTCTATAATTCTTTCTCTGGATGTGGATGATATTTTCCATCACAGATATTTTAGAATTGTCTTTGATTGCTGTAATGCTGAGAAGAACTAAGTCTATCATAATTGATATATTCTGATTTTGCTCTCTTCACTCAGCATCAGTTCATGTAAGTCTTTCCTGGTTTTTCTGAAAGCAAACGGTTCATCATTTCTTATAGAATAAAAATATTTCATTACATTCATATGCCACAACTTGTTCAGCCATTCCTCAATTGATAGGCATTCCCTCAATTTCTAATTATTTGCCACCATAAAAGGGCTATTATGAATATTTTTGTCCATGTGGGTCTTTTCCCTTTTTTTATCATCTTTTTTGGGATTTAGATCTAGTAGTTTTATTCCTAGATTCCTAGATACATAAAGGATATGTATGGTTTTATTGGAGGAACATATTTCAAGGACAAGTTTTAGGTTGACCTCATTAGCTGGGCATCAGAGTATAATGGGAATAGCACTGACTTTGATGTCAGCAGGATTCAAATTCAGATTTTATTTATTATGTGAAATTGAACAAATTGTTTCACTTCTCATGGACTTTGTTGGCTAATCTGAAAAATTAGGCAGTTGGACTAGGTATATCTGAGTATTATCTATCTCTGAGGTCTGAAAAGTAGCAGATATTCCTCATTTTATGGGGAAATATAATTATTAACTAAATATCCAAGCTATTAAAAGAATAATACATTTTAGGGGGGACAGCATTGACCTTTTTAAATCCTCAAGGGGAAGCTAGGTGGTAAAGTGATAGACCACAGAACCTGAGTTCAAATCTAACCTCATACACTTAAAAGCTGTGAGACTAGGCAAGTCAATTAACCATGCTTGTCTCCAAAATTTTTTTTAAATGGATCCTTAATTTGGAAAATAACTCACTGAGAATTCCTTTTATATCATCAGATAAAATCATTTGAAATAGGATTCAATTCACAGAAGTCACTCAGAATTTCAAAGCTGAATGGAGATATAATGGCTACCTTGTCCAATTCATTCTTGACATGGAATTGTTATTTTTTATTCTTTGAGCTGAATGGGACTTTTTAAAAAAGCTTATGTTTTCTCAATTAGATACAAAGATAGTTTTCAACATTCATTTTTTTGGGGTAAGATTTTGAGTTCCACAATTTTCTCCCCCCCATCTCTTCCCTCCTTCCCCATGACAGCAAATAATCTGATATTGGTTATACATGTATAACTATGTTAAACATATTTCAAGGAATTGTTTTTAGGGGTTTTTTTGCAAGGCAAATGGGGTTAAGCAGCTTGCCCAAGGCCACACAGCTAGGTAATTAAAGGAACTGTTTTTAAAAGCAACATACTTCACATTAAAAACACATTGCTTAGATTGTCACATGATGAAGGCATTTTAAAAGAATAATTATGATGAGTTTTGGGTAGACTTTTTGAAGTAAATCTTTCCATATTTAATATCTGCCCAGTTGTCAAGAATGGACAAAAAATACAGGATTGGGCTGATATTTGGGGAGTAAAGAGCATCATAAAAGTAGATGTGAGCAACATTAATAATGTCCAAGACTAGAAAATACAGTCACATAAGTACTTGTGCCCCTGGCCTCAATAAATCCTTCTCTTTTCTACTCTTCTCCAACTCCACCCACCAGGAGAAATGGTGTTCCATGTGATACTTTGCATGTTTGCATGCAAGTATGAATGAATGAATGAATGGGTAAAGAAGTTATAAAATTCCTGCTATCTATCAAGAACTGTGCTAAATACAGGAGAATAATAGAAATTTGAGATAGTTCCTCCTCTCAAAGAAGCCACAATACTTTTTTTTTTGTAATCACAAAGAAAGTGCAATAAAACACACTTGATTTGTTATCAGAAAACTTAGATTGAGCTTATATTCACTTTATTTTTTGAATGTGAATAATACAGAAATTTGTTTTGCACGACCATGCAAATTTGTAATAGAGAAAAAAGAAGAAGAAAAGCAAATAAATTTTAATTCAGTCTAACAGCATTGCCATAGACTGTCCTGGTGCTTCTTCTCACTATCACTATACCCTTCTTTGGAGCTATTACTACTGCTCTATCTTTTTAAGCTCCAGCTCCAAGTTTATTGTCTATGATACTGACTGGAGAATTTAAACTCTGAGATTATAATATATAATGGAGATTATAATATACAATCCTGATTATATCCTTACAGGGATTCCAGTGAAAAAATATAATGTGACCACAAGGTAGTATATAAATTATAAGGTATCATTGTTATTAATACTATTATTATTATTGATATTTTTTCATATAAAGTTAATGACTCATTGCTCTTGGGGCATTTTTTCAGTAAGTGGTATCAACTTCCAAGGTATTTTGTTTTATCCCCATCTTGGGATTTGGCAGAAGATGCAGGAGTGTCAAACAATGTAGACAAATCTTATGCTTGGTACAGTAGAATGAGAAATTTCAAAATATAGGCAGGCTTGCCCTCTTCTGTTTTCATTAAAAAGTGACATTTATCTTCTTGTCTCAAATTTATATTACTGTGATAAGAATAGGAAAATATCACAATTTACTTCAATAAAACCAATGTAGAAAGAAGTCAGAACAATGACAACTTTTTAATGAAAACTCCAATATAAATATGAAGCCTTATTTTCAATATCTAATACTTGAATAATGGCAATAAATCAGAAAGGGCTTTCAAGTCAAATGAATGACAGTGGTGCATATAGCTAACACATTAAACAAGAATGTCAGAATATTGCACTAAAAGCTTTTACATTGCAGTATGAAATTTTTCTCCCTAATAATTTGTTCCCGTCACTACTAAACAAAGAACAAACAGAATATCATATTGAGACTTAAAATATGTTCTAATGACTCCTATAGAGGAAGAAAGTTCCCAGGACAATATCAGTGACTCAATTTTTCAATGGTTGTAGATGCTTACCAATAATACAATAAGCAGCAATTCGAAGTCTCTAAAGAAGCTATACTCAAGCTATACCATGTGGTCCAGCTTTTTTTATATTGTAAGATTCCCTGATGGTTTTCAGCATGGGAAAGGAAATGGTGTCTTTTAACAAAAGCCCAATAAAATAAAATAAATCCGAAGGTGCACACCAAAGGTGGAGAAAGAAAGAATTTCATTTTCTTCTCCCCAATAATAGTAAGGACAATCAAAGTGAAAGGAAGTGGGGTTAAGTGGCATAGTGTATATACAGTTATCCCTTCCACATGAAAAGCATTAGGGGCCCAGCATACCCATGTTCTGGAAAATCCACATTAATTTTTTTGTTCCTTCCTTTATACCAAAGAAGTCTGAATTATTAAGGTGTTGAAAGATAAAATCTGTTGATATTATACAATACTATACATACATCTAATGCATTTATAAGTCTTTAGACATTTTCTTTGTTGTTTGCTGACCTTATGGCATCTATTGCTTCTACAAACCGCCCCCCCCAAGTTCTCATTATATTTCTTATGCCAATCTGTGATATATCAAAACTGTGATGAGATGAGGAAAATTATTTTGTGGAAAAGATAACTTTAGAAGTCCATCCTTAGAATCAGAAAGACCCAGATTCACATCCTGCCTTGGCCATATACTGTTTTTATGATTACAGACAAATATTAAGTTTTCCTGTCTTCAAACAACTGTTTAAGCCTCTAAGACAAGAATTTATTTGTCTATGGGGTTTCTACCAGAATTCCCTTTACAGATAAAAGCACAGGTCTGGACAGACAGACAAACACATACACACACACATACAAATAGCTAATGTTTGAAACTGTACATTTCTTTACTAAATTCTTTATATATACTATTTCATAACTCTTGTAAAAGAGATAGTATGGGCACTATTAATGCCAATTTTTTTAAGATTGAAGAATAGGTTTCAAGAATTTAATGGCTTGTCTAAAGTTAAGGCCAAAGTTTACAGACTAACCCAAAGAGACACAAGGAATGCCCAAGTCTTCTGAACCAAAATGCAATTTTCTTCCATTATGTCTGCTCTCTATGGACAAATTAAATAATAAAAAAACTGTTAGATTTCTCTGATTTAGACATTAAAGTAGGGATTCTAAGACTTTGTCTAATAAATAAACAAATTGGAAGGAGAGAAGAATTGCAAATCAGTATTAAGGAGACCTGAGGGAGCTAACTGTGTAGCCTTGGGAAAATTTTTGAAATGTCTTGAATCTCAGTTCTTTCAGCTATGAAATTAAGGGGGATGGAGGAGAGAAGACTTAAGGAGGGCATGGTAGCTATCAAATAATCAGGGGTATAATGATTCCTTTTCTCTGAGGACTCAGAATCACCAAAGTAGGAACTAGGAGGCAGCATGATGCTGAATTTGGAGTAAAAGGGGTTGGCTTTAAATTCTGTATTTGCTTCTTGTCTTCTATGTGACCTTGAGCAAGTTACTTCATCTCCATTTCTCTGTTTCCTTATCTGTAAATTAAGGTTAATAATAATACCAATAATTCAGTATTATAGAATTTTAGGCCTGTGTGTGTATATATATATATATATATATATATATATATACATATATATATATATATATATACATATATATATATATGTAGATACATATACATATGACTATATGTGAGAGTATGTGTATTTTTCTAGGTCTAAATTTCTATAATTCTAAATATTAAAAACAATATTTTACCTTCATACTATATAATCAGTTAAGGAGAAGGGTAAAGTATACACAATGAGAAAAGAAAGGAATAGGGGGAAATAAAAGAAAGTATAGAGACCAGAAAAAGATCAGAGAAGAAGACAAATGGAGAAAAAAAAAGGGACAGTGAGAGAGGGAGACAAAGAAGAATTTAATATGGTTTAAAATGAGTTTTAGACAAGAAAAACTTATTTTTGTCCCAATATACTATTCAATAGTTTTAAGAGATGGGAAAATTATTTAATGTACTTTAGAATGGATCTTATACTCATAGTTTTCCAGTTGTTTTTATTTGTAACCCTAAGAAACTTTATTCTGAATGAGATAGTAGCATTCCCTACCAGGAATCAATCAAAAAACACCTAGTAGGTAGCTGACGCTGTGCTAAGGTACAGGAGAAACAAAAAGAAGCAAAACAAAGACAGTCCTTGACTTTAGGAGCTTACAATCTAATGAAATTATTCTCTGAGTTTCAGTAAAGATAATCAGAATAATAAATTGGAGCAATAAAAGTGAGATTTCTTCAAAAAGAAAATGAGAGAGGCTCTGTCCTTACCATTGTATTCAAACTACTATTTCAAAGGTCTTCTGTGGCATATTAGTTATTCAATCCACTCATCAATCTCTTTTCCTTCCTGGATAACTTTTCTGTTACATAAGGAAGGTGATAAAGTTAGAACTGTAAGGGTCTTGTGAAATTATCTAGTCCTAGTCCCTTTTTTTACAGTTAACTAGTCTACAAAGTTAATTGCTCCCTAAGGTAACACTGAGAATATTAGTTGCAGAGATAAGTTACAGGCTAGCTGCTCAGAAAGTGTTAGGTTCCTGCCAACTAGCCTATCCTTACCTAGGTGAATGTTGAAGGGGTGGGAGACAAGAAAGACAAGGAAGACAAGGATGACAAGTTCTCCTTAAAGTTCTCCAAAATCTCCTAGATCTCCAAGTACTCCAAGATCTACATTTATTAAACCAAATACAAGTGCTTAAATATCCTCCCCAGTTCCTGGTCCACTCCCATTCCTGTGGCACTCTTCAATCAACCAGTAAAATAAGGCTCTGGTGAACACCAGAGTGATGAAAGTTTACAGTACTCCCACACACAACAGTCCCTTACAGATAAGACTAGAACCCAGATCTCTACATTGTTATGGCTGTCCCCACCTTGAATCTTCCTTGGCTTTCTTGACACTACAATCTTCTGGCTTTTTTCATGACCCTTTAGTTTCCATTAGTTCTTCTTTTCTTCCTAATACCTAAATTTGGTTCTCTTTAGGTTTTGAGCTTGACTTTCTTCTTATCAAACTGGAAGGAGACTTGTAGTAGTATGCTCTAGCATCCTGTTCTAGTATTCTATTTGATATTTTATAACTGAACTGGAAAAAGAATTGACCTGCTTATCAATTTTGAAGGAAACACGAAACTTGGAGAGCATGGAAGGAGGAATAGATTCTATAGGGTTCCCCACCATGTAGGTTACCTTGTTCGTTTCTTTAAAAGATATTAAACCATTCTTGAAACTTTTAGTTATCTCAGTGGACTAAAGATTCAGACCATTGGCTCAGGTCACTGGAGTACAAAAAAAAATCCATGGTACAAGATCTTCATAGTCTTCCTTAGGTTTGACTGCTAGACCCCCATGGATAATGAAGAGTTTGGGAAGATGTGCTTAATGGAATCAATATCAAATCCTCACCAACTGTTGGCAAAATCAGGACGAAAGAAATTTCTGGTGGAATATCTGAGTCTCACATGACTCATTCATTTGATAAGCATATAGTTTATTCTAGAAACTGTGATATTGAACAAAAATAAGAATTTTTCTACTCAAATGAGGTTATGTAAAATAATGGGGATAAATGTAAAGTCCTCCTCATAAATTTAAACAAAATTGTTCAAGTAAAGGATAGGGAAAGAGTCCATGTGGAGAAAAAAATGCTGGACATTTTAATGTCCAATGTCCAATCTCAAAATTGGTCAACTGGGTGATATAGCCAAATAAATAAATAAATAAAAGTTCAATGATATCTTAAATTGCAATAGTAATGTTCAGAATGATAGAAAGCATGATGCCATTATCCTCTATCCTTCTCTAGACCACAGCTGGGGCATTATGGTCAGTTTTCTGTTTTGCTCCTTAGGTGAAAGACTGCCAAATTGGAGGATGTCCAGAGGATTGAAATCAGGATGAAAAAATCTCTTGAAACTGTTCTATAAAGATATCCATAAAGATCTTCCTGATGATTATTAGTCAAAGGAACTGTAAATGATTAATTTAGACTAGAGAAAAGAAAATGATGTTCATTTTTAACTATTACTCTGACTCTGACTCTGGAAGAACTCAGGTGAAAATGATAAAAGAGGTCTAAGGATGCCTTCAAGGGAGTGTGTGATTGGAAAAGGAGGTGGGCTGAGATTTTCAATTGTAGTCTTGTATTGATATTCATGAAGTGTTAAAAGACAAAGAGGTCTCAAGAATGTTAGATATGAGAATTTAGAGAGCCTGAGTTTGAATCATAGCTCTGTTCTCTGTGTATGATAGAAATGATTTGTTCTCTTTAGTTTTCAGATCATTGTCTTCTGTAAAATGAGGGATATAGAGGGGGCAACATGATGCCCCCATTAAAATTAGATGATTTTTCATTAAAAGTTATTGAGAGATTTCTCCAAACCCGATTGGCTCAGGGGACTAGAGGCTTATGTTGTTGACATCATTTCCTAAGCACAAAGCAACCATGAGGAGCTGCAGGCTAGTTCTGAGGGATCCAGATAGTCAACTCAGACAAGTAGACCTTGCTTTACTTAGATGAACCACCTCAGTGTGTCCTCAAAATCTATCCTTCCTGAATGGCCTTGCTATGGCTAAATGCATCTCTTTTCATCAACTGTTAAATGATTTATGTGTGTTTTGTTTGACCCAATTCTGAACAAAAACTACCAGGAGACTGGTGTGTCAGGAACATCCCAGAACAAAGAGGTTGAACTAGATGGTATTTTCCTGTTTTTAAATCTTGGATCCTGTGACACTGGAATGGAGGTTGTAGTGGAAATCACAAGGATAAGAAGGTAAAGAAAGCATATCAATGTGCCTTCACGGATGAGTTCACAGTTCTATGAAAGGATTAACTTATAAGGAAGAACTTTTTGACAATGGAAATAGGAAGTTCCACCTCATTTATTAGTGAATTCCCAGTCATTGGGAATAACTATGTATCAGGCGTTGTAGATTAATGTTTTGGTTGCAGATTGATCTAAATAATTATAGAGAAATCTTAACTGCTTTGGAATTCTGTGTTTCAATTCAATCCCTTTCTTGGATATTTCATTCACTGCAAGCCTTTAACCATCACCTCAATTAAGGAAGAGCACTTTGGTATAGCTTTAGCAACTTTTAACTATCCCAATCACTTGGGAATCTTGGATTCTAAGGAGCAGCAAGGTTTTTTTTTAAGATTTTATCAAGGCAACGGGGTTAAATGGCTTGCCCAAGGCCACACAGTTAAGTGGCTTGCCCAAGGCCACACAGCTAGGTAATTATTAAGTGTCTGAGACTGGATTTGAACCCAAGTACTCCTGACTCCAGGGCCGGCGCTTTATCCACTGTGCCACCTAGCCACCCCAGCAAGTTTTTTAAACATAAATTTTAAAATGTTTATTTTCAATTCCAAATTCTCTTTCTTCACTCTCTTCCCTGCCCTTTGAGAAGGTAAGGAATATGATATCCATCTTTAAGCATTAGAAAAGCTATCTGGTAAATAAGATGACTCTGATTAGATACAAATGGAAGAACTCAGGTGAGAATGATAAAGAGATATAAATTCATATGAATGAGGTCATGCAAAACATTTCATTTTAGCTGTGTTGTGGGAGAGAAAAATAAGAAAAATAGAGAAAAGAGTATGATAAAAGTATGCTTTCAGATCATCCAAACTCACTCTCTCTGGAGTTGAACTGAGTCCTTTGAAAGTGTTATATAGCTAAGTTTCTCACAGTTGATAATTGTTATTACTAAGTTCAATATTCTCCTAGTTCTGTTTACTTCACTTTGCATCAGTCCATGTAAGTCTTCCCAGGTTTTTCTAAAACTATCTCTTTCATCGTTTCTTATTGTACAACAGTATTCTATCACAATCATATACTACAACTTTTCCAGTCATTTCCCTCAGTTGTCAATTATTTTCCACCACAAAAATAGTGAGTAGCAAATTGTTTTAACTAACTGGGAAGGGATGTTTTATCCTTTTACTTTAATTTTTTAGTTTTTTCAAGACAATGGGGGTTAAGTGGCTTGCCCAAGGCCACGCAGCTAGGTAATTATTAAGTGTCTGAGGCTGGATTTGAACTCAGGTACTCTTGACTTCAGGGCTGGTGCTCTATCTACTGCGCCACCTAGCCCCTCATCTTTTAGATCAAAATGTAGCATAGTATAGTAGATTAAAACAAATGATGTTAAAGTCAAAAAAAGGCAGCTGGGTGGAACAGTGGATAGAGTGCCAAGACAGGAGGTGGAATGAAATCAGGAAGACTTGAGGTCAAATTTGACCTCAGACATTAGCTGGGTAACCCTCTAAAGTCACTTAACCCTGTTGGTCTCAGTTTCCTCATCTGTAAAATGAATTGAAGAAGGAAATAGCAGACCACTCCAGTGTCTTTGTAAGAAAATCCCAAATGGAATCACAGTCAGACATGACTGAAATAGCTAAACAATAACAACAACAAAGTCAAGAAGACCTGTGTTCAAATTTGTTTCTGCTGCATCTAGGCTATGTGAGCCTGGGCAAATCCTAGGTAACAATGTCATAAGTAATTTTGAAAAACAAAAAATTGGTAAAATATATTGACTTGCATTGGGATAATTTCCTCCCTAAGAAATCATAGGCATAGTCCTTATCCTTTTTTATATTCTGATAAGCCATCCTTAGATTTGGCACATAGTAGGAACTTGATAATGCTTGTTGAATAATGAGAGCAAATAAGAGATAGAGGGAGGAAAATGACATGATGCCTGTGTTCTGCCAGAAGGTTGGAAACATTGAGATCTTTCTTCCCCTTCTGCTGAGTTAAATATTGGATACTGATTCAATCAAAATTTCTGCCTCACTGGGAGGTTTTACAGCTCCTGCAGATGCCTGTCTTACAGACCTGGTTTGCAGGTTGTCTGTGCTCTTGGGTGGTCCCATATCTCCCATATGAGTAAGAGAAGAGTTCCAAGGTCAATTCAATTGCTTGCTTCAAATAGGAGCCGCTTCCCAGAGCTGAAGACTCACTTTTTCTATGGTGATAAGCAAATTGCAATTCCAGCCATCTCTGTTTTCCTAGTTTAGACTTGAGGACATGTTATGTTTGCCAATTATTTCTCTCTAATTTATTCTATACACTATTGACAGATGAATCTTATTACATGATCATAGATTTAGAGTTGGAGGAACTTTTAATAGTCATCATATCCAATTACTTTATTTTACAAAAAATGAAGCTAAGACTGAGTGAGATTAAGGGACTTGTCCAGGGTCATGCAGTTAGTAAGTATTCAAGGCAAGATTTGTAGTTGTCCTGCTTCCAAGTCCATTGTTTTATTCACTGAACTACCCAGGTACTTTCCCAAAGCAAAGTTCTTTTTATCAAGTTATTTTCCTATTTCAAAACTTTTAATGTCTTCTCATTGCTTCTCAAAGTCTAAACAAATTAATTTGTGTTTGTAATTCTGACATGATTTAGTACCAGCCCACCTTCCTAATCTTATCTCCTATTTATTATTCCCCTTTGCTTCACTGATCCTGTGATATTTCTTGAATTGGAAATGTCCTTCCCCCTCAACTCAGCCTTTTTAGTTTTTATCTATCCTTCAAGGCCCAGTTCAAAAATAAACTCTGGTCTGAAAGCTTCCTTGATCCCTTCACAGAAACAACCTCCATTGCTTCTGAAACATCTTGGAATTTTGCTGGTATGTCTTTTCTTTTGTTGCCCCCTACCCCCCATTTTAATCCTCACAACAAATCTGTGAAATTTTTTTTTATAAATTTTTACATTTTACAACTGAGAAAACTGAGGTCAACAGGATTTAAATGATTTGCTCAGAATTGCATATCTGGAAATTGCCTGAGGTTAAACTTAAACTCAGGTCTTTCTGACTCCTTGTAGGTGGCATAGTAGCTGGAGCAGTGACCTTGGAGTCAGGAGGACAGGAGTTCAAATCAGTCTCAGACACCTGACTCTCTCTAGCTGTGTGACCTTAGGTAAGTCACTTAACCTTGATTTCCTCCCACCTATGGTCATCTCCAGTCATCTTGATTCATATCTGACCATTGGACTCAGATGACTCTGGAGAAAAAAGTGAGGCTGATGACTTAGCACAACCTCACTCAAATCTAATTCATGTGCTTGTCATGGCTTCACCTTCCTGATGTCACAGTCTTCTTTGAAAATGAAAGACAAAGAAACTTTCAGTACTTTATCCATTGCACCACTAAGCTTCCATTTTTTAAAATGCACTTTGTATTATAATTATTCATCTTTTCTGGGGTATAATAAATTCTTTGGGGGCAGGGTCTGTGACTCATTTTTTGTCTGTTCCTCAATGTCTAACAGAGTGCTTTATCATAGTGGGGACTTAATAAGTATTTGTTACCTGTCTCAATTAATTAAAGGAGAAAAAGGTGAATGGTGAATGTGAAGAGAACCTGGCCAGCTAGGAGAGTCCTTGGCTTTTTCATATTAGTTGCATCATTAAAATGGGCCCTGAACTCCTAGATAGTGACTGTGCTGGAAGGGTTAGAGAGGCAGAATTGGGAAAGAGTTGGAGAGATTAACTGTTATCAAAGGGAGTGGGAAACATCAGGCTCCATAAGGGATACCTGGAATCAGCCAACTTAAAATTCGATTTACTAGTTTTCATTTTTCTTTCTTGCCTTATTGTCCCTCCCTACCTCAATCCCCATTATAACCTACTCCTTTATCTTTAGGGCAAAATTATACTGCAGTGTGGACTCTGTGGGAGAACTTTTTCAACATTTGGTTTGATATCATGTTCAAGCAACAGGGTGAGCTGTGAATATATCCACATCTCAAATTTCCTTAAGCAACAAACCTGTGAAGTGGAGGCAGTCTCTACTTACAGATGGGTCATGTTCCAAAAGTCTGTTTATAAGGTGATTGCTTGGTCCTGCAATTCATTTACTATAGAGACAGAATTACAAATGGTGGTGAGGTACTTTTGGGTCAACCCACAAAATCATGCTTTTTTCCATAACTGAACTCTAGGAGAGTGCTCATTGTTTCATGCCAGCAATGTTACAGTCTAAATGGGCTTATTGTGGGCTAGCCTAGAAATGCAGTTACCACAAAGAAGCATTCACCTGCCTAGGGAAGATTCAGTTACCATCCATAGCCTCTAAGATAAAACATACACACCTTTGTTTGATGCTTAAAGCTCTGCATAACCTGGCTACAACCAGCTCACCAGGCTAATTTCATATTTTCTCTCACTTACTCTATATTCTAGTCAAACTGCTCTTCTAGTCTACTCCTCTGCAAGATGCCATTTCCCACCTCTATGCCCTTGCAAAGGCTTTTCCTCCTAAGCCTTGAATGCACTCCTTCTCTTCCATCTCTTGGGAAGAAGTAAGCGGGCAAGGAGAAAGACAATTATCATTTAAGCATCTACTATCTGCTAGTCCCTAAATTTTTGCAGCAGAAAGACAGAAATAATCCCTTCCCTCAATGAGTTCACATTTTAACTTAATTAATTAATGTATTTTTAAATTCCACTAGAAATGGACGTGTGTGCATAGATAGATCAATAGGTAGATAGATATATATGTGTGTGCATAGATGATAGATATGTATGAATAGATAGAAATTTATGCTTGGCTGGCACTAGTACTTGGGAAAATGGAAATTTGTCTTTCTCCTTGCCTGCTTACTAGTGGAATTTGATTTGAGCTTTTAAACTAAAAGAAACAGGCAGGAAAAACTTTAAGGCATGGAGTGGGGCAGCACATGCAAAGGTTGAATGATGATGAATGGTGGAACATCAGAGGCAACAAAAAAATTGAGGAGTTGAATCACAAAGTATGTGGAGTGGAACAAAAAATAAGGAAAATCGGAAAGGTAGGAGAGAGTCAAGTTACAAAGAACTTTGAATGCCTAATAGGACATTGTGGAGGTTTCTGGAGGCTATAGAGGCAATAGGGAGCTTCTGGAGTTTAGTGAATGGGGTAAGAAGCTGCACCATGGAGCCAGTACTTCAGGAAGGGCAGTTTCTTGGAGGGGAAATTGGATTGGGAAGAGATATGAGGCAGAAAGGCCAATTAGAAAGCTATTGCAATGATCCAATCAAGAAGTGATGAGGCCTTGAATGGGAGTGTGACTGCACTAGTAGAAAAAGGAAACATATGTCAGAAACATTGCAAAGAGAGAAATGACTAGATTTGGCTTCAGTCTAGCAGTGGAGGGTGAGTAAGTTTGAGGAGTTGAAAATGAATTTTTTTTACATGAGATGCCTGTGAGACACCTTGTCTGAGATGCCCAAAAGGTAATTGAGGATATCAGACTGTAACTGAAGAGAAGGACTAAGAATAGATAACATAGATCTGGGGATCATTCAAGTCATGCCCACTAACTGTTGAGAGTTCTCCATGTTTCTGACCTTAGACCTCTTATCTTTATCCTCTCTCCAACTGGATCTTTTTAGCTCCTATAAATTCAGTTACCATGTGTAGCTGAAATACTGGGTATTTCAAAAGTCTTAGAGTAGTGGTAGAATTTAAAACCATAGTAAGACTTTGGGACATCCTGTATTTTCATTTTGACTATTAAAAAAAATGAAATCTGTGATTTCTTTAGTCAGAAGCTTCTTTAATCAGTGTAGATTGGAACTCTTTCTGGAAAAGATAGTCTTAGAGAATTGCATGAAGTGGAAGGAGTTGGTATACTCAAGATCCTAAAGTCAACAATTTTCAGAAATAGGACTAGTTTTCTAGCCACTACACAACACTGCCTCTGACATGGAATTACCTAACTTCTGCAGTAATGCCTTCCCTTGACTTTCAAGAGATTTACAATCAAATCAGTAACTTCCTTTCTTATAAATGAAGAGAGCCAATAGATAGGGATTGCAATTTTGAAAAAATTTTATAGGGCTATTTTCTTTTTTTCTTTTAGGTTTTTGCAAGGCAAACAGGGTTAAGTGGCTTGCCCAAGGTCACACAGCTAGGTAATTATTGTCTGAGGCTGGATTTGAACTCAGGTATTCCTGACTCCAGGGCCATTGCTCTATGCCCTGTGCCACCTAGCCACCTCCATAGGGTGGTATTCTGAAAAAAATTTATTTTATAGTAAATATATCAATGCTCTTATATCTGCACTGATGATGGAAAGAAGAGCTAAGGGAATCAAGATGACTCTAGCATAATTGGCTTAGAAATGACAGATTTAATCAATAAGAAAACAGACAAATTTATCAGCAAATCCAATGTGAATCAACATTGTAACACAGATTGGTAGCTTTCTTGATGTCTCTCATCCATTGCATTTTCTCCTTTGCCTCAGCTGTCCCTTTTTTCCTAGAATGGATTGATACCTTTCAGAACCTTTATTTTTCTTCAAACACTACCTGCCTCACAATGACTTTCCTTATCTCCTGATCTGCTAAGGTACCTCCATTGGTTAGTCAGCCTCCATTGATTAAATGCCAGTTATTCAGCAGGCCTTTTTTAAGTGTTGGGGGATACAAAGAACTTTTTTTATTTTGATTTTTTTACAATTTTTCCCCAATCTTGCTTCCCTCCCCTCCCCCACAAAAGGCAGTCTATTAGTCTTTACATTGTTTCCATGGTATCCATTGATCCGAATTGAATGTGATGAGAGAGAAATCATATCCTTAAGGAAGAAAAATAAAGTATTGTTACTGATTGTTGCACTAATGGAATGAGCAAGTCCATCAA
Organism: Macrotis lagotis; assembly: GCF_037893015.1. Classification (NCBI taxonomy): domain Eukaryota; kingdom Metazoa; phylum Chordata; class Mammalia; order Peramelemorphia; family Peramelidae; genus Macrotis; species Macrotis lagotis. The sequence continues at coordinate 275,454,464 of NC_133659.1, read as the reverse complement.
GTTTGGTCATCACCCCCATGTTGCTGTTAGGGTACACAATGTCAGTCCATGCAAATCTTTCTGGGTTTCCCTGAATTCCCATCCCTCCTGGCTTCTAATAGAACAATAGTGTTCCATCACATACATATACCACATTTTGTTAAGCCATTCCCCAATTGAAGGAAATTTACATTAATTTCCAATTCTTTGACACAACAAATAGAGCTGCTATGAATATTTTTGTACAAGTGAGTTTTTATACATTACTAAAACATTCTAGTTTAAGAGTAAACATAATATCCCCTCCCCCCCCAAAAATAGACCCTCATGAGAAATAAAGGAAAGAGAAAAAAATGTGTTTCATTCTGCTTTCTGATACCATCAGCTCTGTCTTGGGTGAATCACATTCTTTATGATAAGTCCATCATAAAAGTTACTTCCATATTTTTGCATTGTTGCTGTTGTTGATTGTAATTCCCTCCATCCATACCTCCCCACTACCATCGATTATGCTTTCTCTCTCCTTTCACTCTGTCCCTCTTCTAAAATGTGCTGTAGGGTAGCTGAGTAGCACAGCGGATTGATCACTGGCCCTGGGGCCAAGAGGACCTGAGCCCACATACCACCCCTGAGACCCAGCAAACACCCAGCCCCATAGTTCTGGATAGGCCACCCAATCCCAGCCCCTTGCAAGAAGTAAAAAAGAAAATGTGTTATATCTGATTATTCTCTCCTGTGATCTGCCCTCTCCTCTATCACCATATCCCCCCATTTCCCCTTTGCCCCCCTCCTTTTTACTCTAGATTTCTATACCCTATTGAGTATGTATGCTGTTTCCTCTCTGAGCCATTTCCAATGAGAGTGTAGGTTCCCTTATTCCTCCTCACCTTCCCCCCCTTCCATATCATTGCAAAATCTCATTGTAAAAAAATATCTTTTATATGAAATATCTTAGTGTATTCCACCTCTCCTTTCCCTTACTCCCAGTGTACTTCCCTTTCAGTCATTGACTCCATCCTTACAATATATAATATCTTTAAATGCAGCTCTCTCCTATGCTCCATCTATAAAAGCTCCTTCTACCAGCTCTATCAAATGAGAAATTTCATTTGAGTATCATCAGCAACATTTTTCTATGAAGGAATACACACAGTTCCCATCATTAAGGTCCTCATAAATTTATGTTTCTCCTCCACTCTCTATGCTTCACCTGAGTCCTATATTTGAAAATCAAAGTTTCTGTTCAGCTCAGCTCTGGTCGTTTCAACAGGAACATGTGAAATTCCCATGGTTCATTGAAAGTCCATCTTTTCCCCTTGAAGATGTTCAGTTTTCCTGGGTAGTTGATTCTCAGTTGCATTCCAAGTTCTTTTGCCTTCTGGAATATTATATTCCAAGCCTTATGAGCTCTTAATGTAGTTGCTGCTAAGTCCTATGTGATCCTGACTGTAGTTCCATGATATTTGAATTGTGTCCTTCTGGCTGCTTGTAATATTTTCTCTTTGACTTGGGAGTTCTGGAACTTGGCTATAATATTCCTGGGGGTTGTTTTTTTGGATCTCTTTCAGGGGGATATTGGTGGATTTTCTCAATTTCTATTTTGCCCTCTGCTTCTAGATTATCAGGGCAATTTTCCTGTAGGATTTCTTTAAACTGAGGTCAAGGCTCTTTCCCTGATCATGGCTTTCAGGTATCCCAATAATTTAAAAAGAAAAATTTTTTTAGGTTTTTGCAAGGCAAATGGGGTTAAGTGGCTTGCCCAAGGCCACACAGCTAAGTAATTATTAAGTGTCTGAGGCCAGATTTGAACTCAGGTGCTCCTGACTCCAGGGTTGGTGCTCTATCCACTGTGCCACCTAGCCACCCCATCAGTTGTTTTTTTATGAGATGTTTCACATTTTCTTCTAATTTTTCATTCTTTTGGTGTTGAAGTATTGTGTCTTGACTTCTTATAAAGTCATCAGCTTCATTTAGCTCCATTCTACATCTGAAGGATAGGTGTTCCTCAGAGAGCTTTCTTAGCTCCTTTTCCATCTAGCCAATTTGACTTTTTAAAGCATTCTTCTCCTCAGTAACTTTTTGAACTGTTTTATCCATTTGACCTATGCTGGATTTTTTTTTTAGGTTTCTTTGCAAGGCAATGGGGTTAAGTGGCTTGCCCAAGACCACACAGCTAGGTAATTATTAAATGTCTGAGGCTGGATTTGAACTCAGGTGCTCCTGACTCCATGACTGGTGCTCTATCCACTGTGTCACCTAGCCACCCCCTATGCTGGTTTTTAACATGCTGTTTTCTTCAGCATTTTTCTGAGTCTCCTTGACTAAGCTGCTGACCTCTTTTTCATGTTTTTCCTGAATCTCTCTCGTTTCTTTTCCCAATTTTTCTTCTGTCTCCCTTACTTGATTTTCAAAATCTTTTTTGAGCTCTGTCATAGCCTGAGCCCAATTTCCATTTGTTTTTTGGAGTCTTTAGATGCAGATACAGAACCTTGTATTTCCTCATCTTCAAATAAAGTATTTTGTTCCTTCTTGGGATCATAGACAAAGAATTTATCAATGGTGTTCCTCTTTTTTCTCTGTTTACTCATTTCTCCAGCCTGTGCCTGGTTTTGGGGTGCTTCCTGAGCTTTTGAGTATTATTGGGACACCTGCTTTGGGAAGTTTTTTGGGACACCCCACTGGGACCTTTATTCTTCCAAGGTCTTCGTGCTCCCCTCTGCCCTGAATCTGTGAGGAGGGGTCCTGCTATCTTAGTATGGAAGGCCAAACTGCCCCCTGGATCTGAGTGTGGGCAAGCAGCAGAGTCCTGCCCCAGGGAGAACAGAGAGATTTCTATAGTCTCCCCTGACCCCCTTACCATCTATGGGCTGTGCTCTGAAGGTGCAGGCTGGTTTCTCCCGATTCTTACTGCTGGTTCTGTGGCCAGTGCTCCTCTGTCCACACTCATTCTAGTGTAGCAGAGTTCTCTCATAGCACCTTCAAGCTGTTGCTAGTGATCCCTGGGCTGGGCTGGACTGCACTGTGGCTGTGGCTTTATTTCAATCCCTGGTCCTGGTGAAAAACACCTTTTCCATGGAACTTGTAAGTTATCTTGGACTGAGAAAAAGTATCACTCAGTCTGTTTTTTTTTAAGGTTTTTGCAAGGCAAATGGGGTTAAGTGGTTTGCCCAAGGCTACACAGCTAGGTAATTATTAAATGTCTGAGACTGGATTTGAACCCAGGTACTCCTGACTCCAGGGCCGGTGCTTTATCCACTGTGCCACCTAGCTGCCCCTATCACTCAGTCTTTCTGTGGCTTCTGCCCCTCTAAATTTTAGCTAGAGTTGTAATTTTTTGGTTTTTGGAGTTTTGGGGGGAAGGAGTTTCTGGGAAATGCTGCCTTGACTCTGCCATCTTGGCTCCACCCTGATACAAAGAAATTTAAAAAGACAATCCCTATTTTAAGGGAGTTTGCAATCTAAAAGGAGTGACATGTAAATAACTATGTACAGACAAGCTATATATATACGATAAACTGGACATTGGAATTAAGAGGGATTAGGAGGAGCAGCTAGGTGACACAGTAAGGGGCAGCTAGGTGATGCAGTGGATAGGACATTAGCCCTGGAGGCAGGAGGACCTGAGTTCAAATCTGACCTCAGAGACTTAATACTTTTTTAGTTGTGTCATCTTGGGCAAGTCACTTATAACTCCATTGCCTTGTTAAAAAAAAAGAGGGATTATGAAAGGCATCTTCCAGAAGATGAGGTTTTCACTGAGACTGAAGGAAGCCAAGAGGTAGACATCAGGAAGGACAGTGTTCTATTCTTGGGGGAACAGCCATTAAAAATTACTGGATTTGGAAGATGGAGTAAAGTTGTTTGAGGAACAGCAAGGAGGCTAATATCATTGGATCATATATTTACTTTGTAAAAACTTATTTTGTACATACTTATATGAGCCCAAATTATCTTCTCCAGTAGAATTTAAGGTCCTTGAGGGCAGGGACAATTTGATTTTAGTCTGCCTGACCTGATATTTGGCACACAGTAGTTGATTTGTAAATGTTCAATGACTTATTTATTAATTGTTAATGAGGCAATAATTCTGGCTGACTCTGACAGGGCTTAGATCTCATCTTGACACATTTTAGGAAACATATTTTTGCTCTGGGGTGGGGGTTTGGGGGATGGGCGTGTGAGTGGGGTATGTAGAAAAGAATAACCAGGGTGGGAAGACTTCCAAGCCTGAGAAGCTAGGTGACACAGTGAGTAGACTGCTGGACCTTAGTTCAGGGAGACTTAAATTGAAATCCAACCAAAAAAAGTCACTAACTGTCTAACCTTGGGCAAGTAATTTAACCTCAGCTTTTTCATCTTTAAAATGGGGATGAATAATTGCATCTTTAAATTGGGGACAAATAAATCAAATAGGATTGTTGTGAGAATTAAATTAAAGCCCTCAGTATAGTACTTGACTTGTAATAGATGCTTGATATAAATGTTTCCTTCCTAGGAGTATCTGTTGAAAGAACTGAGGATGTTTAGCATGGAGAAATCTCAGGGGGAATATCATAATTATTGTCAAGAATTTGTAGGGCTAGATCAATAGCATGTGCACTCTAATAGAGTTAAGTAAGATATATTTTTATATGTCTTCTTTGGGTTCACATTTGGTCAAGAGAATACATATCATGATCTTCAGTTTTGTTTTGTTTTTACTTATCCTGTTTTTTCCATTAATTTGTTTTAGTCATGTGCAGATTGATTTCCTATTTCTGATTACTTCCCTTAGCATCAATTCATCTATGTGACACTGTACTTCTCATCAATTCTTACACCAGTTATTTATTTTCAGGCAACATGTTGTAGAAATTAAATACAAAGATTTTCCCTCCCTCTGGCTGGTTGGTATGAATAAATATAACCTCTACTAACACTGAGATATTCTGCTATATAAAGGGAAAACTTGAGTCCTCATTCAGATCTCTGTCCAATCAATGCCAAACATCTGAAACTTTTTTCTAAATGATAACACACATTTGGCTGTGTGAGAGCACATTGATATAACATATGGATTATTAGACTTTTCACTTTGCATCCAGATGTTTTAACGTCATGGAGATTTAGCCTAAAGGAAAGCGAATGAAACAAGGATGGTGGGTTATCCACCTGTTTTATCTTCCACCTTTGCATATATGGAAAAATAAGACTAATTGTAGCATCATTTATGTTTAAATATTTCAATGTATGGTAGGTACCACTCTATGTACTAAGTGTTATAAAGTTTGAATTATATTCTCTTGTTAGAAAGGAAATATATGTACTGATCTAGGAATGGTATAATATTCAATCAATAAGGTTTGAATGACTTTATTTTAATATATATGTTTTAAAAATTGGAGTCGTAGACTTTGGTCTGTAAAGCTGAGTGTGGGACATTATAAGAAAAAAGAAGAAACAGATTTAGAAAAAATGACCCTTCTCCTAACAGACCTATTATCCGATAGCACTGAACAAGTATTGGCAATAGACTTAAAGGGCACAACACAGACAGAATATTAGTATTCAGTAAACAAACATGATTGCCGACACCAATGTTGAAAGTCTGTAGTGCAAGAATGCTCAGCTTCCTTTAACATATTCCAGCTATTGCATTAATGGATGAGAATCTGAGATAATACCAAGGAATCAAAATGCTGTTCAGTTAGATTAGCTCTAATGGATAACATCTTCAAACCATGTTTAAATTGCTAATACCAGCACATTTCTGAAGGAAGAAAGGACATAAAGGTAATATTACCATAAATAGGAACATTATTATTTTAGTTTCTTTTGGCAAAGGCTTTCTCACAAGCAAATTAATAGCAAGGCAGAGAGAGAGAGAGTAGAAAGATATAGTTTTGGGGTTTGCTTTTAATGATAATTAAATACACATGAAACATAGAGGGTTGACTGTCAGTTGAAAGACACCAAATTCTTTGTACAAAGAGAAAAACCTAAATCCTGGCAAGTCTCTCTCTCTCTCTCTCTCTCTCTCTCTCTCTCTCTCTGTCTGTCTATCTGACAAATATAGATATGTAGCATTTCACTGGAAGGAGGCAGAAGGAAGCAAGATATAGAGATAGATCTAGAAATAGAGCTAGAGATCAATAGATAATTATAGATATAGTTCAATATATCTCTTATTGATTTGTATCTCTATAGCTCTATCATCCCTTTGTGTTGGTTCCGACTGCTTCCTTCTAATGTAATGCAATGTATTACAACTCAGGCTAGTCCAATCTAATCCAAGAATTTATTAAATACTTGCTGTATATAAGGTGTTGTCAAGCACTGAGGATGCAAAAACAAAGCAAAAATGGGTCCTTCAATTAAGTAATTCTATTGGGAGAAATATCAGCATTCAGATATGGCTTTTTTTTCCTAGTTGGAAATATCATTATTCTTTCATACCCTTGGATGTTCTTCTTCCCAAAGAAGTGCTTTACGATTTCTATTTACCTTTCTTGTTATGGTGACCCTTATTTTCCTGTTGAGGAAGCTGATATATAAAAGGGTTATATATCTGGCCCAATGTAAAAAAAAATTACTCTGGGACTTAGAACTAAAATTTAGCAAGAGTGGTGCCATCAGTGGACAGCTAGGTGGCACAGTGGATGGAGCACCAGCCCCGGAGTCAGGAGAACCTGAATTCAAATCTGGCCTCAGACACTTAATAATTACCTAGCTGTGAGATTTTGGGCAAATCACTTAACCCCATTGCCTTGCAAAAAACAAAGAAACAAAAAAAGAGTGGTGACATCCTCTGTAAAACACTAATTGTGGATTGGTACCCAAATGATGTTAAATAATAAGATTGGAGACATAATTAGAATTTAAATTTCCCTTCTTAGCCTATGAGCCTTTCTAACTGAATCTTGGAGTTTGTTTCAGATGGTAATATGTTATTGTTGTCAGGTTTCATCAGTGCTAGTAATTCAGAAATGGATTGGTAAACTACATCTATCTTTTTATGAGTTTTTTCTAAATGGTTCATAGTTCTCTCAAAGTTATCTTTTAATATATTTTATTAAAATGAATTCAATTGTTTCCCCTTACTCTTACATTAGTAAAAGATGAAAACCCTTTGAAAACACAGTATTGACACAGTATTTTATTGCTTTTGGTCACACTACAATTGATCTGGTCAAATCATTATTCATTTGTGGTAAATGTAATAATCCCTGGAATTAAAGTCATTCATTTTGTAGAGAACATATAATAAGACTTCAAGTGATCTCCCAAAAGGTCAAAATTCATTCAAATTAATAGCAATCCCCCCAAAAGCATGATCTCTGAGATTTTCCAATGAGAAATCTCTTTGAAATCATTTTCTAATGTTGAAAATGGTATCATCATGCAACTAAGCTATTACTATCTCTTTGAAAAGTTTCTTATAATTTATAACTTAAACTTTTCTTTAAGGCATCTGCAAAAGAATAGGAAAACATTTGGGGAAGATATTGATCTGAAGACTGAAGAGAAAATTATGATTTTAATTTTTTTATTAAAATGGAGGAAACAAATTTGTTTACAATTGGGGATTGCAGCCTTCCTTAAGAGTTTTTTCAGGTTAAATAAGGAAAATTGTATGAAAGATTTAATTGGTATTCTATGTTAGGTTCCCATTCTAAAGCACTGGTCCTGCTGTGTTCTATAGGGGCTCCTTGCTATTTATTGGGTTCAAATTACAATTCTATTAAGTAAAGTCAAATAGAAATTACAAGAAATAGTGTATGTGTAAAAAGAACGACTGGAAATTAATGAGCAAGGAAAGACATCTAAGGAAAGCACAGAATAAATGTTGCTAGATTGAAGAACCCCAGGTAAATTGGTGCTTTTCTTTCTTCTTTCTCTTCTTCTTCCTCCTCCTCCTTCTTCTCCTCCTCCTTCTTCTTTTCCTTCTTTTTTCTTCTTTTTTTAAAATTTTTATTAAAGATATTATTTGAGTTTTACAGTTTTCCCCCAATCTTGCTTCCCTCCCCCCACCCCCACCCCACAGATAGCACTCCCTCAGTCTTTACTTTGTTTCCATGTCGTACCTCGATCCAAATTGGGTGTGGTGAGAGAGAAATCATATCCTTAAAGAGAACAGAATTCTCAGAGGTAACCAGATCAAACCATAAGACATCTGGGTTTTTTTTTCCGAATTAAAGGGAATAGTCCTTGTACTTTGTTCATACTCCATAGCTCCTTATCTGGATACAGATGGTACTCTCCTTTGCAGACAGCCAAAAATTGTTCCCAGTTGTTGCGCTGATGGAATGAGCAAGTCCTTCAAGGTTGAACATCACTCCCATGTTGCTGTTAGGGTATGCAGTGTTTTTCTGGTTCTGCTCATCTCACTCAGCATCAGTTCATGCAAATCCCTCCAGGTTTCCCTGAAATCCCGTCCCTCCTGATTTCTAATAGAACAATAGTATTCCATGACATACATATACCACAGTTTGCTAAACCATTCCCCAATTGAAGGACATTTACTGGATTTCCAATTCTTTGCCACCACAAACAGGGCTGCTATAAATATTTTTGTACAAGTAATGTTTTTACCCTTTTTCCTCATCTCTTCAGGGTATAGACCCAGTAGTGGTATTGCTGGGTCAAAGGGTATGCACATTTTTGTTGCCCTTTGGGCATAGTTCCAAATAGCTCTCCAGAAGGGTTGGATGAGTTCACAGCTCCACCAACAGTGTAATAGTGTCCCAGATTTCCCACATCCCTTCCAACAATGATCATTATCCTTCCTGGTCATACTGGCCAATCTGAGAGGTGTGAGGTGGTACCTCAATGAAGCTTTAATTTGCATTTCTCTAATAATCAATGATTTAGAGCATTTTTTCATATGGCTATGGATTGCTTTGATCTCCTCATCTGTAAATTGCCTTTGCATATCCTTTGACCATTTGTCAATTGGGGAATGGCTTTTTGTTTTAAAAATATGACTCAGTTCTCTGTATATTTTAGAAATGAGTCCTTTGTCAGAATCATTAGTTGTAAAGATTGTTTCCCAATTTACTACTTTTCTTTTGATTTTGATTACATTGGTTTTACCTGTGCAAAAACTTTTTAATTTAATGTAATTGAAATCATCTAATTGGTTTTTAGTGATGTTCTCCAACTCTTCCTTAGTCATAAACTGTTCCCCTTTCCATAGATCTGACAGGTAGACTAGTCCTTGATCTTCTAATTTGCTTATAGTATTGTTTTTTATGTCTATGTCCTGTAACCATTTGGATCTTATCTTGGTAAAGGGTGTGAGGTGTTGGTCTAATCTAAGTTTCTTCCATACTAACTTCCAATTATCCCAGCAGTTTTTATCAAAGAGGGAGTTTTTATCCCGGTGGCCTGACTCTTTGGGTTTATCAAACAGCAGATTACTATAATCCTCTCCTGCTTTTACACCTAGTCTATTCCACTGGTCCACCACTCTATTTCTTAGCCAATACCAAACAGTTTTGATGACTGATGCTTCATAATATAATTTTAGATCGGGTAGTGCTAAGCCACCTTCATTTGCATTTTTTTTTCATTAAGCTCCTGGCAATTCTTGACTTTTTATTTCTCCATATGAATTTACTTACAATTTTTTTCTAGCTCATTAAAGTAATTTTTTGGAATTTTGATTGGTAGGGCACTAAACAGATAGTTTAGTTTTGGTAGAATTGTCATTTTTATTATATTAGCTCTACCTATCCATGAGCAGTTGATATTTGCCCAGTTATTTAAATCTGATTTAATTTGTGTGAGAAGTGTTTTATAATTGTTTTCAAAAAGATTCTGAGTCTGTCTTGGCAAATAGACTCCCAAGTATTTTACACTGTCTGAGGTTACTTTGAATGGAATTTCTTCTTTTTTCTTCTTTTTCTCCTCCTCTTCCTCCTCCTCCTCCTCCTCCTCTTCTTCTTCTTCTTCTTCTTCTTCTTCTTCTTCTTCTTCTTCTTCTCCTCTTTTTCTTCTCTTCCTCCTTTTTTGTCCTTCTCCTCCTTAGTCTCCTTCTCCTTCTCCTCCTCCTCTTTTCCTTCTTTTATTTCTTCTTCTTCACTAGACTTTAAAATGTGAATCCTTTTTGCTCATATATGGTTTATTTGCTTTGCCATTTCATGCTAAGTGTACTGTATGTAAATACAGTATACAGCATTCAAGCATGTATCTCAGCTTCCAGAGATAATGAACTTCATTGTTCCAAGGTCATGTGAATATTTTACTCTTAAATAAAGCACGTTCAAAGAAGCAGTCATGATTCCTCTAGGGTGTGGGAGTTCAGAAAAAAAATGGGGGGGGAGCGTAAATCCACAAGTCCATATAACTTTTGACAATAAGTTGACACCACTCTGTAGAGAAAGACAAAGTGGAAGGATAGAAGGAAAGATAGACTCTTTGGTAACCCTAGAGAGCATGCACTTAGCACCTCAGCAGAAAATGCAAAAACAAAACAAAAACAAATACTAGGGAGAGTGTAGGACTTTTAAGTGTGTGCCCCTGAATGCCATCTGGTGGTTAATTAATGTCTATTGCTCATTTTAAAGAGTTTAAAACTTGTTTAAATAGATTAGATTTAAGCTGCACTTGAGTTGTACTTTATTCATACTCTAAGTATAATATATATATGTATATATATATATATATATATATATATATATATATATATATATTTGAGCTAACTACAATCATATGTAAGGTTTTTGCATCTTTATGTTTTCTTTAAATTTGGTGTTTAACAGCAGCTATAAAAGTAATAACAGCTAACATTTATGTAGCATTTTAAAGGTTTATAGAGTACTTTATAAATAGCATCAATTTTATCTTTATAACAATCTTGAGAAGATGCTGTTATAGTTTCCATTTTACAGATGAAGAAACTGAGGCAGAGGGAGGTTAAGTGACTTGCCCAGGTTCACTAGCTACTAAGTGTCTAAGGATATATTTGAATTTAAGCCTTCCTGATTCCTGGTTCAATGCTTGATCCCCACTGTATCACCTTGTTGCCATAATCATTATTATCATTATTATTATTATTATTTATTATTATTATTGACAATTAGATGATCTGATTCCACAGAAACAGATGCTTCCAAAATGACTAATATGGTCAATTTCCAATATCAGTTAGCCAATAATTACTTATTAACCACCTACCAGGTATTAAGCATTGTAGAGATGCAAATATAAAAAAGAGAGTCCCTGCCTACTAGGAACTTGTAATGGGAAGGCAATACGTAATAGGAAGTTGAAAAGGAGAAAAGCTGGGATGGAAGGTACTTGACTTGGGACATGGTTGGATCTAGTCCAAGGAGAGCACAGTAGTATGAAATGAAGAGATTTCAAGACTGGAAGCCTAGTTTGTATGGAGGCTTTGGGAGGAGTTCTTGGTTTCTGCCCTTTATCCCTCCAATCAGAGGGTCACTGAAGGATTGTATTGAAGGAAATGCACTTTGGCAGGTTGATATTTCCTCATAAGGAAGTGCCTGGGAGTATGGGGGAATCCAATCTAAGGAGTTCAAACTGGTGGGAAAAATTGTTCATTTTTATGTCATTTGGTGTTCATTTATGATTTTCTTTTTGAAAAAAAAAATTTGTGCTACCCTGACATGAGGATTTTGAATAGTTAAAATATTTTGTACTCATTCATTTCTTGGTCTTTCTTCATGGTGGCTTGTTTGCTTATATTCACCATTTGTACTTCAAGATGAGACAACCAGGGCAGCTAGGTGGCATAGTGGAAAAAGCACCGGCCTTGGAGTCAGGAGTACCTGGGTTCAAATCCAGTCTCAGACACTTAATATTTACCTAGCTGTGTGGCCTTGGGCAAACCACTTAACCCTATTTGTCTTGCAAAAACCTAAAAAAAACCCAAACCAAAACAAAAAAAAGATGAGACAACCAAGTAACTTATGAGATAATATTCTTCTAAGAAAATTTACTCTAATAATTCCTACATTTGTTGTTTTAATAAGAAAAAGTGAACTATCTTTTTGCTTAATTGCAATTTAAAAAATATATTTTTATTTATAGCAAAGATTTAAATGTTATTCAATTATCTTAGTTAATGTTTCAATATGTTGGTGATTGAATAAGGACAGTAGCAGCTTAATAGTACAAATAATTAAATTGTTTGTAATATTTGTTTTTCTTGGTTTTGTAGAAAGATGTTTCACTGAAAGATGAAAAGAATATAGATCTTAATATGCTTATTGTTTGTTGATAATGAAAAGAAATTTGATTAAGTAGATAAATGTTCTGCTTTCAGGCTTTTTAAAAAAATAACAAAGTGCATCCTCACTATACATCAAAATTATTCAAGGTTTCTTGAAAGCTATTATAACAGAAATAATCCTGTTTAATAACACTCTCATTATAAGCAATCGGGTGAGACACAAAACAGGGAGATGTATGCTCACCAGGGCAGGTAAGTGGCATGGTGGATGGAGCATCTAGCCTGGAGTCAGGAAGATCTAAGTTCAAATTGACCTCAGACATATATTAACTGCACGACCCTGGGCAAGTCCTTAACCCTTTTGGTCTCAGGTCTTTCTGATTCCAGACCCTCTATCTACTATACTACTTATCTGTCTCTTAACTGCCTCCATGACCTCAGAGATTTTTATCTTATGTAAATCTATAATTCTATGACAGTTCCTAATCTTTATAATATAGTAAAGGGTACAACTTCTATAGAAATAACTGTAATACACAAGAGGACATGGAAAGTTTGTATAAGAAGCACACTGAGCCAGATTATTTCTTCCAAGGGAAATCAGTGCCACTTTAAGGGGAGCTCTGGTAAATTTTGAAGGATGAGATAGGATTTCAAGAAGTTGAGATGGAGGAAAAGCATTCAAGATATAAAAAGTGTGAGAAATACAGGATTCATGCAGGGGAAGAGTGTTATATAGGACTGGTATATAGACTGGTGTTACAGTATGAAGGGTTTTGAATTTGTCAAATTAAGGATTTTGGATATTATAAGATAGGATTTTTATCTTAAGAAAGATTAATCTGACAGCATTGAGTAGGACATTGAATTAGAAAGGAAAAGGAATAGGGCACAAAGTAGAAGACAAATTAGGAGGTTTGGCAATAATTCAAATAAGGAGTAATTAGAACCTGTATCAAGGAATATGGCAGCATAATGGTAGCAGGAATACAGAAGGAAGATTGAAAAGGAAGAATTGACAGACTTAATGACAGATTGGCTGTGAAAGGGATGGAAAGGAAGGAGACAATCCTAACCTAGAGACATTTCTGGGAAACTCTGGGAAATTTCCTATTAAAGATTTCTGTATCATTTTCTATTTCTGATCCAAATATGAGAAGCGCTTTAGGATGAGAGGTACCCTAGTAACATAAGTGACATTTTCCTTAAGAAAGATTAAAAAAAAATCTAATAATCTTTTTCCGAAAAGGGTCGTTTTGACCTCAATTTTTAATAAAACTTTCTTCTAATTGGACAATTATTTCTGTACATGAAATTTATTAAGGTACATTTATGTAACTATTTTGAGATACCTTTGTTGCTGAAACTAGAAACTGAACAAACCTCATCAAAATGAATGAAAAAGTACATATTGGGAGCTTTTAAAAGTATGTCTTGTCCATTATTCTATTACTTTATAACTACTTAGAATTTCATTGTTGATATTAGCAACATAGATGAATTACTCTCTTGGAATCTCTTGGAATAAATACGACCATTTTGATAAAATTGACTGATCATATCAGACAACCAAAGAAACATCAATCCTTTAAAATAAACCAAATTAATGATTAATTACATGACTTGAAAGAAATGAATTGTCAATTCAGTTCTATCAAAGCAAGTTTAAGCAAAGTATAGATGTTTTAAGAGAGAAAGATTAAATTATGTAGACCATGTCTCATTACAATTTATTACAAGGAATTAGTCAAATTCCTTTTTTTCAAGAGAATTCTTTTGGTGAGTATCACTTCAAATAAGGGCTCACAGCTGGGGCTTGTAAATCATTTGCTCATAAAGAACATTTTTTTTAGCTATATAAAGGGGTGGAGTCAAATGTGGGCCTTACTGAAATGACAATAAAATTGGAAAATACAACCAGATTTAACCTCATTATTCCAGGATTTCTAGTACTTTCTTGAGACTTCTCAAAGCCTCAAGACAATTTACATGACCCGATACTAATAATAGTAGCTCACATTGATGTATTATTTTAAAATAATAAAAATTAAAAATTGCAAAATTTAAGGCTACATTGAATCCTGAGATATGAGTATCAAAGAAATTTATTGTCCTGATTTTACTGATAAGTAAACTGAGTCTCAGAAGCTTAATATGTAGTAGGGAGATATTGGACAGAGAAAAATGTTCTATGACTAATCTGCTTCCTCTATGTTGAACATGTGAAATAGTTCATCTTTGAGCTGGCTTTACAGTAACACTGAACCCACCCCATTGTTCATGCTATTGAGATGAGGTCTGTGAACTTTTTTTACTTTGGTAAAGTACCTACTGGCAAGGATTCTGTAAATCCCTACCCTAGTTACAAGATAAGCCCCTGTCAACAAAACAATGGATCTCTGCCCTAGCCTGAAAGGATTAGTTAAATCTTTGAGCTACAGACCCTCAAGTACATGTCCTTAAATTATCTCATCTTTGCTCTTTGAGTTACACCACTCATCTATAAATTCTTCACTACCTCATTTCTGCTCTCTGAGTTACAGTCCCCATTAATGTATAATTAATTATTTCATCTTCCTACCCCTATACAAATTTTCTTACTCCTCAAATGAGTTGCTCTTCTTTCTTTGGGAGGTGAAATTTCTCTTGAAAAGCCAGATTCAACAACTAGGCTCTCATATTTGTATACCTTTCTTGACTGCTTAGTCCCCTAAAAGGGGACTTTAAAGTTAAAAGGCTGCCTGCTAGTCTTTCTTTCCCTTTGCTTCTGCTAGCCATAGCAAGACTCAAAAGAACTTTTTTTGACCCTAAATTCTTCTGGGTCAGTCAATCTTTTAAGTGAGTTCTTTCCCATTTACTTGAACCCCTGAAACCTTTAGTCAGCCACATTTTCTAGCAACAAATAGTTTTGTTCATAGTCATAGAGCAAGTAAGTAGCACAGATAGAATTTGAATCCAGGTCTGCATGATTCTAGTTCTATTGCTCTGTCCCCTTTTGCTTGCTGCATCTCATTATAGGGGCTAGAGTAATTACAAGAGCCCATAGAGAGATTTGACTTTTTGGGAGAGACATTCCCTACACCTTGAAGTGAGGAAAAAGCAAAAGGAATTTGCTATTCCTAAATCAGAGTGAAGGCTGGGAACCTTCCCTTGGTGGGGCAAAAGTTAAAAAAAATATACTAGTTGTTTTTTGTCTTCCTAGGTGGAGGCAGAACTAAAATATTGACTAGCCCCAAGGCATGTATATCAGGACGTTTCAATCTTAGCAGCAACATTTGTACAAAGCAACCTGGGTGGTGGTAGCAGCTGCTAAAAGCAGAGCAGCATAGAGATTCAATGAATGTCAAAGAACCTCTGTGGAGTGGAGGGTGGGGAAGTTGTCAATGGAATCAAATATTGACAAAGAGTAGAGTGCAGAAAAGGGTAACTGCAGAGGCAGAAGTAAAAACAATAGTAAGTAATAATTGATTGTTGGAAGATGGAGCAGTGAAAACTTTATTAGAGAAGTTTTCTTCATTGTGATGCAAATAGAACTGAGAATGTTTTTTTATTTAATTTTTGGGGGCATTTTTTTTTCCTTATTAGAACCTGAGTTTGTAAGAGATTGTACTTATTTATAACTGAGAACTGAGAATAATCTTACTGCATAGGTTTTCCTGTTGGAAGTACTTTGCTATTGTTTTTCAGTGAAATACTTTGATTTTTGATTTGCAGTTCCTGCCTGTTCTATTGATAAAGTTTGCTTTGTATGAAGCTAAAGTCATTCTATCAACTCTTCCAATATCCCCCTCACTCATTCTGAATGCATGCAATGAGTAAATTAAGAGTTGAATGTAATATTTAATTACTATGGCATTGTGGGAATGACATTTGATATAGGATTTCCTTTAAAGTACTCTGAATGTATCTATTTGTCTATCTGTCTCTGTCTCTTTCTCACTATTTTTTTTATCCTGAGGCTTTAATAAGATCTAAAAAGTAAGAGAAAACTATTCTGATGATGATTATAGTTATATTGCCATAATTCAAAATTTTTAACTATGGAAATTAGAATTAGAGCAAATTAGTCTTTACTGTACATCAAATTATTCTTAGAACTAATGGGTTTTCTCTAATTGACATAGAGGAAATGATGAACTAAATTCACCATATCCATATCCATATATACATATATACATATATACATATAATATATGCATATATACAGACAGAAAGATGCATTTTTAGCTCAGGGTTTTTCATGCAACTTACTTTCAATAATTATGTTCACATATTTATTAACAAAATTTACAAATTCAAGGATTTACAAATTTACAAATTCAAGCAAGGACTATGCCCTTAAAAGTATCTCCCTGAGGAACATGGTCTTTTATTTCACTGTTTTCACTGTGGTTCAAGTCATTTTGGCAGCTTTGCTTATGGAATTCTTGCCATGGCTCATGGCATATTTCTTGAAATATTCTTAACTATGTTCTTCTTTGAAGGTGGGTTTGATTTATGAGAACTGGCAAGAACCATTTGAAGCTAAGTCACCAGTGATGGCAATGGTGGTAGTAGTTATTGAGGATAATCATGTTGTATGTTTCATAAACTAGTTTTGAAGATAATGCCAAAGGAAAAGTTAACAAAATATTTTGAAAAAATAAAATGACAAGTTTATTATTGTTTAGTCATTTCCAATTCTTTGTGAATCCATTCTAGGCTTTCTTTGGCAAAGATACTGCAGTGGTTTGCCATTTTTTTCTCTAGTTCATTTTACAGATGAGGAAACTGAGGCAAGCAGGGTCAAGTGACTTGCCAAGGGTCACTTAGCTAGTAAGTGTCTGAGTCAGATTTGAACACAGAAAAATGCTTCTTCCTGACTCCAGGTGCAGCATACTATCCAGTTCAATTAGTAACCCTGGAAATAAAATGACTATACATTTGGAATGAATATAATTTCCCAAAGTGAAAACTTTGAAAGACCACATTTATGTGGATATATAATTCCATTTCTCTTTTTAAAATAAGCTATCAGATTATTTTTAAATTCATAACTATTTTGAACTATTCAAATCATTTTTTCCTTTTTCAAGGAACCAACCTAGTAAGCACTGAATTCAATTCACATTTTTTTATTTGCAAATAAATACATGGACTGAAATAACTTACTAAATTTTCCAGAGTAGGGAGAGAGTTCACAATGGCCAATATTGCCAAGTCATTTCATAATATTTATTTCAGAAAAGAAATGGAAAAATGAAAAATATTTACTTTGCATTAAATGTAGGTATTAGTAAAAAAAATTAAAATAAAAACAAAACCCCCAAACATTAAAAATTTATACTCTTCAAGTTATTAGATCCCTATATGTGAATATGCTTAGCACTAATGCTCTATCACTGAATAATGACCTAACAAGGATAATCCTGTCTAAATTCAGTTATCAATAACAATTAGAAATGAAAAACTCCTACAGAAAGAGATTGTATTATGATATTGGGTCTGGAACTAAAATTTTATATAAGTATATAAATTCATAAGGATGTTAACTATATAGATATAATATAAATGGATTGATAGGATCTTAGGTTGAGCTTACCATCATAAAGAGGATGATTGAGGGCCATGCACATATTACTTACATATTTGCTAGCGGAAAGAAGGACAGGTAGGCCGTAGGAGCACCATGAGGCTGGGGGGCTTTTTTTGCTCTCACTTCCAAGACAGTTATTGAATTAGAATTATATCCATATACTTCTCTCAAATATTAGTTTTAAGGGATATGAGTCTGAGTTCTTGGTCACTCACAAAGGGGAATGGCAACTCCTAGCTTAAACTCACCAGCTTAGTGTCTTTCTACCAAATATTAATTACACAAAAGACTATTATAAATAGTGAATATTATTATCTAAGTGAAGAATTAAACAGAAATTAAAAGCAGTTTTTCAGATTAGAATATATCTGAAAATGCACAAATGTGAATGAGTCCTTTTATGTCAAACTGAAAAGTGAGAGGACCCTATCTCATTTTTGGAGGTTCATTCTAGCAGTGGTTAGCAAGGTGGAAATCAGGGCCATGTTGGAACAACTTACTTCATTTATGTGTCTGCTCCTTCTGTCTTATATGTCCCACCTAAAGAGTGTCTCTGAAAGCACGTATGTGTCTTCCCCAAGAAGCTCTGATCCCAATTAAGTCCCTTATACAGGAGTGTAAGTTTCTCTTCAACCATTAACTCTATATACAGCATTGAAGCACAGTTTGAACCCTCATTCACCTTTCTAGGTGGGAACAGAATTGACATCCATTTTTAGTTGTGTTTTCCTAAGCCAGTTTCTGCAACAATTCTAGGTGAAGTGTTCAATGTGGGTTTTATATGTCATCTCTTTTCCTGGAATAAAAAGTTCTTCATAAATCTGATTACAGGATTATCACTCAACCAATAAATATAGCCGCAGGTACCTTCTAAGACCTAACTAACTGCAAGTTACAAGAAATGGATGTTTCTAAAAGTTTCCTTTTCCCAAAGAAATTAGGGAGGAAATTAATTTTTTGGACAAACTAAGACTAAACATTGTTTCATAATATATATTAGTCAAGACTAATAATATCTGGCACTTAAGTAGCATTTTGAAGTTTATATACATTAAGATCATGCATTTAGAAGAGTCATAAAAAGCCATCTAGGTCAAACTCACTTTAGAGATAACTATCCTTTCCCACAGGTGATGATGATGTCTGCCCTTCATTCTGGAAGAAGACCATGACATCAGGGAAGCAATGCCATGACAAACTAGGAAGTCACACAAGCCAAGGTTCCTTGGATATTTACTCTGTCCTGGGGCATAGTTTTCTTTTCAAATTCAACCTGCTCTACTTTTTAAGAACGATTTGTTAATTCCTACCAAAAATTTTATCATTTCCCCTTCAATCATTTTACAGCTAAGAAGAGATGGCATGCTTATCAATTTGCAAATGTTAAAAAAAATGGGGGGGGGCTTGAGTTAACATAAATGAGTCAGTATTTTTAAATATTTCAACAATTTAAAATGTAGAGCTGGATCTAATCAGATGAATTCTAGTAAGGATAAATATAAAGTCTTATACTTGCATTCAAAAAATCAACATCACAAAGAAAAAAATGTGAAACAATGATTAGAAAATAGCTTGGCTAAAAAAAAACCAAAGACCTGGATGTTAAAGGTATGATAGGTTTTAAAAAAAAATCATGAGAATTTAGGCTTTATTAAGAAAAGTACTTCAGACTTGGGAAGATGAGAGTTCAGTTATATCAGAGCCAGAATATTGAGTTTAGTTTTAGAAGCTTTGTTTCAAAAAAGAACATTATTGATAAGTTGGACTTTCTTTAGTCCAGGAGAGCAAGCTTGATAGTAAAGAAACTTGATATCATGCCATATGGAGGTGGATTTTATAGGGATGAGACCTGTCCCAGAGAGAGAAGTTAAGAATAGTAAGTGGGAATTGCAGACACAAATGTAAACAATATAGGGGAAAACATGAGAATGCAAAATAGAGAAAAGTGGAACCAGCTACTTCAGGAGGGAGTTGATCCTCCCTGGAGAGCAAAGGATAGAGGACCACTTGTCAAGTGTGTTATAGCAGAGATTCTCCTTCAGCCTGAGATACTGTGAGAAGTTGAATGCTATCACACTAAAATGCTGTATAAATGCCAGAGATTCATCATAACTCCATCCAATATCTTTGTTAATTTTGTGATCTATGTGAGGAATGGAGAATTCAATTTAGAACTGAGAATCAATCAGGAAGACAAGGAAATAGACCTCTAGGAGGGTGAAAGCTGCAGTTGCAGTTAATAAGACTAATAAGGAGTGGGAGAAACAGAGTGAGAGACAGAAACAGAAAGAAAAAAGAAGAGAAGAGAGACAGAGACAGAAAAAGACAAATGCAGAGATAAGAGAGAAAGACAAAACAGAGATAGAAACATTGAAATGAGAGATAGAGAAAGACAGTAGCAGAAACAGAGACAGAGTTATCTGTGGAGAGGCAGAATACCTGGAGAGGATTCTTAAGTGGGTAGCTGTATCTTTTTGAAAACCTATATAATATCTGTTAGCATCCCTTTGTCTGGCACAATCAGTGAACATAAAAGAAGACAGCTGACCAATTGTGGCCCATCCTGGCCAGCATGAGCCAACCTTTCAAGTTTGAGTCACAGGATAGACCACATAGCACGCTGAGGGACAGAGGAAAGATGCTTCTGCACTTTTACAGAAATACATTTTTGTACCTGCCCCCCCCCCAACCTACTGGTCTATTCAAAGAAGCCAAGTCACCTGTTCCTATTCCCAAGGACAGGGAGAAGTCACCTTGGGGATAGAGAGGGGAAGAGGGCCTCAGTTGGCACAATCAATAAGCCAGTTGGTTTGTGGTGGTGGGAACACAGCAGCTGCTACCAATACTCCTAATGAGACCATAGATCTCTCTAGCACTTAAGAGTGTCTACTGCCAGCACATAAAATCTGATCATCTTAGAGGCAGCTCATTCTAACTGCTTTTGCAGAAATGGTTGCCCTTGTAGAAAAAAAGATAAGGAAAACTAGACATACTCTCTTTGTGTTGAAGTAAGTCAGGGTCTGCTGCTCTTTAAGGCTACCTTTTATATAGGCTTTCATGTCTGCAGAGCAACTCACCCAGGAATGGGTGCCACTATCTCTTATCATTTGTCTCTATCATTGGTCCCCATGTTACTTTTCTAATATTACCTCATATTCTGCCCCACATGACCTACATTCCATATATCCCTCAAACAACCTCAATGTGGTCTTTCTTACCTCTATGCACTTGTTCCAATGGCCCCTGGAATTGATCCGGGCAAACTACACAGAGTGAGAGTCAATAAGCCAGGATAGACATGAAATAAGAGGTCAACACAAGTGAAGAGCAATAGGAGGATGCTAAAACACAAGTAGTTCTAATGATTCCCCATGAGCAACTCTTTGTCCTTATGTCTCTGCTGCTATTTTTTGTGTCTTTGTGTCTGGCTATGTCCCTCTCTGTCAGCATATGTCTTTCTTAGTCTCTCTGAGTGTCTATCTTCACCTCTTTTTCTCTGTCATTACCTGTCTCTGCAATCTGACAAAAAAAAAGTCTAAACCAGGTGAAAGCCACACTGTTCATTAAACATAGCCCTTCTTTTCACTGGAAAAAAAAATGTCTCTGCTTTACTTACTTTAATTTCCTGTTTCGCCCTTCCATTACATTCCCTAGACTATTTGAAAAAGGTATACAGTTTGGTGACTTTCAAAAGTCTATAGAGCGGGGCGGCTAGGTGGTGTAGTAGATAAAGCACTGGCCTTGGAGTCGGGTGTACCTGCGTTCAAATCCAGTCTCAGACACTTAATAATTACCTAGCTGTGTGGCCTTGGGCAAGCCACTTAACCCCATTTGCCTTGCAAAAAAAAAGTCTATAGAGCTATAGTCCTATAGACTATAGAGCTCCAAATTGCTTTCTACAATGGTTGAACTAATTCACTGCTCTACCAAAGAGTATTTGTGCATAGCCTCCCACAACCTCTTCAACAACTGTCATTTTCCTTTTTTTTCATCTTTCTCAATCTGATGTGCTTGAGAGGGAACCTCAGTGTTGTGTTAGTTGTATTTCTTTTATTAGGGATAAAGAAAAATTTTCTAAATGACTGTTGTTAGGGTTTTACTTTTGCTAATTGTGTTTAAATCTTTTGTGGGGAATGGATCTTGTTCTTATATATTTATATCACTTCCTTATATATCTTAGATATCAAAGTTTGTTTAGAGAAAATTGCTACAAATAGCTTTCCTAGTTCACTATTTACCTTCTAATTCTCATTACAATGATTTTGTTGGGGCACCTGGAGTCAGGTGGATCTGAGTTCAAATTTAACCTCAGACACTTAATGATTGCCTAGCTGTGTGGCAGGCATGCTACTTAACCCCCTTTGCCTTAAATAATAAATAAAATTACAATGATTTTTGTTGTGTAAAACTTTTTCAACTTTTTCTAACAAAAATACCATCCACTTTATCTCTATTCCTTATTTGGTCAAGAATTCTTCTAATGCAAATAAAGTGAATAGAATGAATAAAGTAAGTAGAACACAAATAGAGTGAATAGAATACCTTTTGACCAAGAGATTCCACTATGAGGCATTTATTCCAGTGAGGTCATTAATAAGTAGAAGGTCCTCATATACATAAAATATTTATAGTGCCACTCTTTATGGTACCAAAGAACTGGAAATAAAGTAGATGGCCAAAGATTAAAGAAAAACTAAACAACTTATGGTATATGAAATTAATGGAATTCTATTCTGTTTTAAGAAATGATAAAAATTATGAATACAGAAAAACAAGAGAAGAATTTCATGGCTTCATACAAAGAGAAGAAATCAGAGGCAAGAAAACAATATATACAATAACTGCAATAAGGTAAAAGGAAGGAACAATAGCCATAAAATACATGAAAATAAATTTTGCAAAACAAAAACAAGTATGGCTTCAAAGAAGAGAAAATAGGAAGATAACTCTCCCCAACCTTTGCAGAGGTGGGAATTTCATGGGTGTAAAATATTGCATATATTTTCAGTTTACTTTTCCATTATATTGACCAGTTGCACTAATTTTTTCCTCTTCTGCCTCTTTGTTTTTAATTCTTTATTATATAAACTGGCTCATAGGAAGGTGGAGGATAAAACTTACTAGAGGAAATTTAGATTATGCTAAAATCATCAAAATTTATTTTATTAAAAGACCTCTTCTATTTATAGTTGTGAGGGGCATCTTCTCTAATTTATGATATGACCTTTTCTATATAGAACATGTATTAATTTGGAGCTTCTTGTTAACCAGACCATTTAAAAGTTTGTGATTCATAAGAAAAAGAATGTTATGCATTTTCAGCATATTCCTTAGTCTTTAAAAGAGGAGATTTCAAAGAATTGAAGAGAAGGAGGATGGGGTTTGGTTCAAAGAGGAGATAAGAACCTTCCTTGGAAAGGATAGGAATGTGACAATAAATGAAGGGGGGTAAAAGAGAATTATTACCCATTCTGTTCCCTATTCTCTAGACGTTTCTACCTCTAGCTCATCTACCTTATCAACCTGGAGATGCCTCTTACTTCTCATTACAATTGGTGAATTACTGCCTTAAGCCTCCATTTGAAGAAGTACCTAGGTCAGCCATGACTCAATTGTCTCCCAGTTTTCCTCCTGATCCTTCAGGCTTTGCTGCCTTATCGCTATGGAGGTACTTTCTTCTCCCTTTCCTCTATTTTTCAGCTCCCTTTTATGTGAAAGAAAGCAGTATGAGAGCACCTAGGTGTATTCTTGAGTTCAAATCCTGAATCTAAACTTCCCAGGATATGATGAAAAATTACATGTTGAGCCATTATTGCAGAACAATGCAAAATGTCCAGGCAGCAACAAATGAAAAATCACAAAGAATGGAGAAATTGTTGCAGAACTGAAATTGGGCAAATATTCCTTATATTCCAAATGGGTTGTTAAATTTGATTAGTGGCAAAATTGCAGGATTCAAAGGACAATTCATGAGCATACATAAAGGTAGAGCGATCATTGCAAGTTAGCATGACTTCAATGAGAACGGGTCTTAAAAAACAAAAAATCCTTAAAAAAACATGTCCATTTCCTTTTTGACAGAGTAACATGAGTAGATGAGGGGAATTCCATAAAGTACATCTGGATTTCAATAATGCATGTGGTGCTATCTCAACCTAGCTTTATGCCAAAGATAAAGAGAAATAGAATAGAGAAAAATATTGCTAAGTAGTTCCAAACTTATTGGATGTTACAAAAGCATGTTGATTGCTATGCTAATATGAATCATAGATAAGCTCAAAATAGAATGTCCCATGGGTCTCTCATTGACCCCATTCTGCTCAACATTTTTGTCAATGACTTGGGTTATAGACATTGATGGCATACATATTGAATTTGCTGCTGACATGAATTTGGGGAGCAATAGCTAAGGAATGACTGAGAGAATTGAGTTCCTAAAAACTCTCAAGAGCAGCTGATGTTAATAAAATGAAATTTGATAGGATCATATCTATGAACAAATTTATATAAACTTAGAGTGATAAATGTTCCACATGGATTGAAAAATAATTGGCAGAGTTGCAGGATAGGAAGATGGGACTTGAATGCAGTTCTCATGAAAAATTTGTAGGGTTTGGGGGAACTTCACAGTTAATGAGAGTCAACATTGTGAGATGTCTACCAAAACCAATTGTGATCCTAGGTGCTATTAAAAGAATTATAGCATTCAGGATGAATAAGGAAATAATAGTTTCATTGTATTATATCCAACCTTTGGCGATGTCTGGAAAAGGCACTGACAAGTCAGAAAGGCAAGCAGAGCACTGAGGCATCAGAAACTAGACCATATGAATATTCTTTGAAATGGTTGGAAACTTTAGCCTGGAGAAAAAGAAAATATGCAGGAAAAAATTATTACTATGTTTAAATACCTGAAGAACTATTTTTAAAGAGAGGGACCTATAGGATAAAACTAGAACAAAGTTTGAAATATCTGGGAGGCAGTTTTTTTTTTCCTCCTGCAAGATAACAAGAGGGTGGAAGAGGGGGAAAATTCCTTAATAATAATAAGAGCTATCAATGAATGGAAAGAATTGCCCTGGATGACAGGAGTCTCATTACACTGAAATTTTTCTGGTAAATTCTGGATTTTGTAGATAGGATTCCAGGTTTTGGGTGAGAATTACTCAAAGCAAATCTAGATTTTGTAGATTGAATTTTTCAAGTCCAGATGACCTGTGAGATGATTCTCATTTTGTCAGTTCTGTGATACTATACCTTTCCCTTCTGAGGGTTGTTTAGATGTACAAATGGGTTAACTGAGGAAAACTGTAGAAACTCCTGTCCTGGTAGTCTTTAAAACTGGGCTAGAATTTCATATTTTTTTGAGAAATTCATAATTCTATGTAATACAGTGGAAAGAATAATATAATATATGGCTGGTTGGTTCTTGACTTTAATTATCAAAGAAGATCAAAACATCATGATGTTTGAGACAAATTACAGTGTGTTAGACCAATACAAGCTTGAAATTCTGTACCACAGGTTTGGCACAAATAGTCCATGACTCTAAACTTATGTATGCCACCTTTCCTTTGAATTGCTTCAATTCTGCCTTCCTCATAAAGTGCAGCCCCCTCAAGCCATGCTGGGAGGTCCTATGTCAGTGTCTCCTATGCAAAACAATCAATTCTAAAGTTCTTCAAAGGGATCTTTAGGGTGTCCCAGTATGGCTTCTTCTGACCCCCTTGTGAATGCTTGCCCTGTGTGAGTTCTCCATAGAATAGTTGTTTTTTGGCAAACATACCTTTGGCATTGTAACAATTGTAACAGTCCATCATAGTTCCACTCTGTAGTAATGTTGCAATGCTATATAATAATGTAATTTATATAAATTTATAATTTAATGTAATAATAAATGACTGAGCTTGGCTCTGAAGAAGAATTAAGACAATGCATCTCTTTCCCTTAATTGCAGAAATGGAGGTGTGGAATATTATGAGAGTGGAATATTATCTATCTATCTATCTGTCTATCTAGCTATCTATCGATCTATCTATCTATCATATCTTAGTGGTTTTGCTGAACTGATCCCCCCCCCAATTTTTTCAGCTTTTCTCTGGTTAAGAGAATATGAATAATATACTCAGAAATGAATATAGACAGAAACTAGATCCGTGTGGCTATCTTCTTTTTAACTTCTAGAAATTATAGAAAGTTGCCTAGTACATAGAGGAATCATAGAAAAATTCACCTAGGGCATGGAGAAATTATAGCAAGTTTCACCTTGCCTAGGGTCACATAGCTCGTTTATGCAGGAGACAGATTATTAACCCAGGTCTTCCTAGCTGCAAGGCCAACTTTTTATCCACTCTGCCAAGATTTCCGTCTGAAATAAATGTGAAACAAAAAGCCAAATGCCATCAATTTAAAAAGTGGAAAAAAAACCCAGGATTGAACTAGATTTCCAAGTTTCTCTGGTGGTTCAAATTTAAGACTGTGAAGGGAAGGAAACAGGCCAACTTTAAAATATCTAGTACCTGTTATACTAATTAGAGACTATATGCATTTTGGAAATGCTATCAGCCAACAACCCCTGCCAGAAGTGAGAATATTTCCTGGATCATTTTGTAGCTTTTATGAAATTTCTTTGTGAAATGTTTTATAGAATGCATGATTTGCTGCTCATTTTGGAAGAATATTTTACATTCTGAACCATTTCGTTTCCAAGTTTCAGGAAACTTCTCTGGTTTTTAGCTTTATGACCCTTGCTATTTGAGGTAATGATGACCTACAAGCATTCAGAAACCTTACTTTTTATATATACACTTGCCAAGTAGTCACCTTATGTAAGAGGTTTTCTGCCCCTCCCCTGCCTTTTTTAAACAATTAAATTCAACCCATATTTCTTCAGTGCCTACTGGGTACAAGGCAGTGTTATAGATGGTGGAGATATAGAGGAAGAAAAGAAACAGCTCAGTTACTCTGGGAGTTTACATTTTGAAGTAAAGGGTGGCAAGGTAATGGTAGTAGTAGAATATATTGTGAAGATGATGTTTGTTCTTTGTTCTCAAGGTGATGGGAGGTGATGCCAGGACAAACCTGTGAATTGGATTTGAGTGAGGGGGTACTGTGGTAAGTCACCAGTCTCATTATCTCCCCCCCCCAGAGTTATCTGGGTCCAGGGGCCAGATAGGAATCAGTATGACTTGGGGATGGCCCTGGTGGTGACCGAATATATTAAAATGATGATGTTTGTCCTTCATTCTTGAAGAAGACCATGACCTCAGGGAGGTGATGCCAGGACAAGCACATGAATTGGATTTTAGTGAACGGCTGTTGTGCTAAGCCTCACTTTTTCCTCTGAAGCCATCTGAAGCAGTGGTCAGGTATGAGTCAGGATGGTGGAATATGGTCCTGGATGTGAGACAATCACAGTTAAGTGACTTGCCCAAGGTCACACTGCTATTAAGTGCTAAGTGTCTGAGGTCAAATTTGAACTCATAACCTCTTGACTCTAGGACTAGTGCTCTAACAACTGTGTCAACTAGTCTCTCTAGAATATATTGTAATGGTGTAGTAGAAAGACTAAGGGGCGGCTAGGTGGTGTAGTGGATAAAGCACCGGCCTTGGAGTCAGGAGTACCCGGGTTCAAATCTGGTCTCAGACACTTAATAATTACCTAGCTGTGTGGCCTTGGGCAAGCCACTTAACCCCATTTGCCTTGCAAAAAAAAAACCCTAAAAAAAAAGAGAAAGACTATTAGATTTATAGTCAGGGGATGTGAATTCAAATCCAAGTTCTTCCACCTAGGTAACCTTGATCAAGTCACTTTCCATCTCCTTAGTCTCAGCTATCTCATTTCTAAAATGAGGAGTTTGTACCAGTTAACCTGTTACGGTGGTCTTTTCCATTCCTAAAACTATAATCCTATATATAAAGAAAGGGAAGGGAAATAAGTATTTATTAGCCACCCACTAGGTGACAAGTACAGGGCATCTGAGACCATCTGTAGTTGTCCTGATCTATATCTGACCACTGGACCCAGATGACTCGGAAGAAGCTAATGAGGCTCGTGATTGCACAGCACCCCTCACTTAAATCCAATCCATTTGAAGGTCATGGCTTCTTGATGTCATGGTCCTCCTCAAAAATGAAGGTACAGTACTCAGGGCTTTACAAATATTATCTTATTTGATCCTCAAACAACTCTGGGAAGTAGGTATGATGATTATGCCCATTTGACAGCTGGGAAAATTGAGGTAAACAGTGCTTAAGTGACTCACCCAAGGTCACAGCTAGCAAGTATCTGAGACAGGATTTAAACTCATTTTGAAGTCTTCTTGGCTCTCTACAGTAGCTAAACCAAGCAGACAGATACATACAAGTCGATTTTAAGAGGGTAAAAAACAATAATAGCTAGGAGCCCAACAAAGGTCTCTTGGAGGAAGGGCCACCTAAGGGATTCTAAGAGGAGTCATTCATTTAGGACTAATTATATTCTTCAAACTTTCACCAATTTGTCTTCATCTTTTTTTGCAAATGAGATTAATGAGTGGAATTAAGTACTTCAGAGATGCTCTTAAAACAGAGCTTCTCTCTGATTTCCCAAATATATCATTCACACTCATCTTAAACTATTTTAATACTTCATAATTGCCAAACACCTTACAGGTGCTTCATAACCCTAAATTGATTTGGCGGCCAGTTCTTAAGTGTATATTCATTATTAGCTATTGCTCTTCACAAATGTTTTCTTTAATCACTGTTTGCTTAAGTTTCTCATATTAGCACAGTGGAAAGAGCACCAGGTTTGGATTAAAGAAATCTACATACTTACTACTTGGGACCACAGTTTCAGTTCCTTTGGTCTCAGTTTTCTTATCTGTACAATGGGGATAATGATCATTTGATCTATATCTTAAATACTAATGTGTAAAATGTGCTTTGTAAACCTGAAAGTTCTACGAATCTTTAAGATATAATTATTTACTATATATCCCCAAACAAAATCTTCATTTGCTTTATGTAGTCTACCAAAAAGAAGAAAGTTCTGGTTTGTTTGCTGAAGCACTATCGTACCGTACCTTAATGGAGAGAGAGAGAGAGAGAGAGAGAGAGAGAGACAAGGATAGATAGATAGATAGATAGATAGACATAGACAGAAAGACTGAGACAGAGAATGACACAGAGATAGCAACAGAGACAGAGTGACAAACAGAGGGACACAGAGACAGAAAGACAAACAGAGAGAGACAGTCAGGAAGACAGAAAGAGAGACAAAGAAAAGTAGGGAGAGTTTGACAATGACAGAGTGATATGGAGAGAGAGACAGAGACACAGAGACAGAGACACAGAGACAGAGAGACAGAGACAGACAGAGGAGAGAGAGATAGAGAGAGAGAGCCAGAGAGAGACACAGACAGAGACAGACAGAGACAGACAGGATTAGAGACTTAGACATAGAACCAGACACAGACACACACACAAACACACACAGACACACACACACACAGACACACACACACACACACACACACACACACACAAGCACAAACATTCACATAGAGAAAGAGAGACAGAGATCAGAAACACAGAGAGAGGGAGAGGGAGAGGGAGAGGGAGAGAGAGAGAGAGAGAGAGAGAGAATTTATTAAACCCTTACTCTATGTTAGTATATATATATATATATATATATATATATGTATATCTATATAAGTGTAGGTATGTGTGTATATTTATGTTTATCTGTACATACACATAGACTTTTTTAAGAGCTAAGGAGAAGCAAGCAAATCTTTGACGTTTCATTATGATCAGAGAAAAAAACATATTAAAAGAGCTAGAAATCAAGGATGGGGGTGGTGGTGGCATGGTTGGGGTTTTCCAGGAAGTCACTTAAGGATGAACTTAAAAACAAGGTTAGCTGATGTCCTGTTTGATAGTAAGTAAGAAAGTCCTTGATTTGGACTTTCCATCGATTTTGACAACACCCATCCTACCCATCACCCATGCAGTTCACTGACCCATTTTGTCTCTCTTTTGGACCTCTTCCTCATCTTTTTTTTTAATCTCTCTTCCTTTCTCTCTATTGTCCCTCTTCCTTTCTCCACTCTTTCCTACTTTCCTTCTTCAACAAGCATCATGAAGCACCTACTATGAGCCAGGAACTCCATTCTACATTAAAGATAGGCAAAAGAAGTTCTTGCCCTCATGGTGATCATAATCTAATGGGTGAGACAATCTCAGAGGAAAAGCTTTAGTATTAAGAGGTACTGAGAAAAAAATTTTTGCAGAGGGTAGAATTTTAATTTTAGCTGATACTTGAAGGAAATTAGGGAAGCAATGAAGTGAAGAAGGGTGAGTGAAGTCCAAGTATGGGGAGGGCAGCCTGTGGAAATACACATAATTGCAGGATAGAATGTTTTACATTGACAAGGAGCCATCTCCATTGGATCATAGAATACATGAAGGAAAATAAGCTCTAAGACTGGAAAGGTAGGAAGAACAAAGTAATGAATTGTTTTGAATGCTAAATAGAGGACATCATCTTTTATCCTATAGGTAATAGGGAGTCACTTGACCTTACTGAGTGGTAGAGGGGTAGTGACTTGGTCAGAATTATATATTAGGGAGGTCATTTGGATAACTGATTGGAAGATGGATAGAAACAGGGAGTAATGAGGTAGGAAAATAGAAGTTTATTGTAATTGTCTGGGAGCAAGGGTATTCTGGTAAATTTTTAGTGATCATGGAGGGGTAGGGGGGAGAAAAATAGCAAGACATAAAAAAATGTAATTTGTATCATTAACATTTTTCCCCTCATTTTTATGTCTAGAAAAAAAACAAAACAATAAAGCAAGCTGTGATTTGCAGCTTTTGCTGATTTCCAAAGTGCTCTCTTGAGCCAGTATAGACTGGCTTCCACTATATCCCTTGTGTAGGAGAAAGATGATAATTATTGCCAGGATGGTGTCAGTATCAGAAGAGAATAAGGGACAGATGCAAGAAACATTATAAAAGTAGACCAGACAGATCTTGGTAACAAATTGGATATGAGGAGTAGGACAGTGAGGAGTCAAGGATGATACCTAGATCTTTTATCTGGGTGACTGGAAGAATGGTGATGCCCTGAACAGTTTTATATGTATATACATATATATACATATATATACATATAAAACTATTTGTGTCTAATGGTAGTCATCTCTAGGATGAGTGAAAAAAAAAGAAAAAAGAAATTTCCTTTACCATTTTATTATAATTTAAAAGGAATAATGAGATGTACATAATAGATTGGTAGTTTCATGGGCAGTTATCTTTTTTATTATACTTTGTTTTGAAAATGCTTGTTTTATTTCATAAATTGAAAATAAAGTAAATAAATAAAAAAGAATTGGTAGTACCCTGGACAAAAATAAGGAAGTTAGGAAGAGGGAAGGATTCAAAGTAAAGATGATGAATTCAGTTACTCGACTCAGCAAAAGCAATAATTGCTACTATTTTGCAATTTTAAAATATTCTTGTTTCCTTACTTTGCAGAAAAACTCTCCACCCTCTGCCTTTCTTCAGTGTTTACATCGACAGCTATTTCTGAACTGGTTCTCAAAATTTGGTGTGGAAGGCTCAGATGATTTTACTTTCTATTTGGAAGGATTTTACACACTGAGAAAGGACCAGACGATCTGTGATGAGGACTTGTCACTGTGCCCAGGCCCTTATGTTATGTGTGTGTGTGTGTGTGTGTGTGTGTCCAAGTGGATTTCAGAGCATGGACTGATGTTCTTAACTAGTTTTCACATGATAAAAAAGAGATTCTGATGAGTTTTGAAGCCAGAATTGGGATGCATTCAAAAGGTACTTGT
Organism: Macrotis lagotis; assembly: GCF_037893015.1. Classification (NCBI taxonomy): domain Eukaryota; kingdom Metazoa; phylum Chordata; class Mammalia; order Peramelemorphia; family Peramelidae; genus Macrotis; species Macrotis lagotis. The sequence goes on along the minus strand of NC_133659.1, from coordinate 275,422,891 downwards.
TAATTTAGGTCAATCTTTTTTAGGTCTGAATATTTCCTTCTGTGTTCCTATGATAAGAAGAGAGAAGCAATGCTAAAAGAGACCTCAGGTCATCCTTACCCAAGACCACCATGTAGTCCACAAATGGAGATTTGTTTCTTGGACGTGTTATTGGCATTTGCTATTTCTATTTTTGTTGAGGGAGATTGGAGATAGCCTGGTGACCTTTAAAAGGTCAGGAAGGCAAACCAGCCATGAGGTCCAGGATCAGAGTCCAAGTCAGGGTTTGTTACCAGTCTAGTTTTAAAGACCCAGGAATCACCTTCAACTTTCAGAATCCAGTCTCAGGCAAAACTCAGATTCTTATAGGTCTTTTAAATAAGAGCAATTAGACACTTTAAAGTGTGCAAGTCAAATGGGATTAAGTGACTTTCTCAAGGCCACACAGTTAGGTAATTATTAAGTATCGGAGGCCAGATTTGAACTCAAGTACTCCTGACTCCGGGATGGTGCTCTATACACTGTGCCACCTAGCCACCTTGCTTAAATCATTCTTAAAAAAAAAAATCCAGCCTCAGCCACAACTTGACTCCATTTGGATTTGAACTTGGTTGAATTGACAAAGTGTAGAAACAGCATCATGAATATGTAACCTATATCAAATTGTTTGTCTTCTGTGGTAGGGGTGAGGGGGAGTACAGGGAAGGAGAGGGAGAATTTGGAACTCAAAATTTACAAAAAGATTAAAAATTCTATTTACATATAATTAGAAGGAAGAAGAAGAGGACAAGAAGAAGAAAGAAGAAAGAACAAGAACATGACTTCATTAAATCTGAACCCCATCTCTGAGGGATTAAGGCAGTCGAAGAAAAAGTATTCCTTCTACTCCCAAATAGGGGAAATTTTGCTATTTCTGTTCCTGAAGTAAGTAAAACTAATTGAAATCAAGTAGTGAAATGTATCTAAATCATTGATAGTGAAGGGAGGGGATGAGTGTGGGGGCAGAGAACATAATGGATAAAGGACTTGAATTGATAGAGAAAGACACCCTGAAACCCTCAAGGATCTCCTTAAGAGGAGATAGAGTTGGCTTTGATGGGGGTGAGTGAAGCCAGAATCAACTAACTAGAGGTATAATACCAATCTTCAAGGCAGGAGGTACTAGCCACTATGATAGCTATTGCCTAGTAGATTTATAATTAGTAATACTCATGATATTCAAATAAAATGGAAAAGAAAAAGAGAAATAGTTTTCTGGGGAGATCATCAAAAAGGACAAAAGATAATGGACACAAATACTTTCATGAATCCCAAGTCCTAACAGATAGAAATCCTTCCAACTCTGAAAATAATGATTCATTCATACCAGTATGATGAAATGAGAATCAGAGGACCTGAATTTGAATGCAATCATTGCCACTTACTTTGTAACCTGGGCAAATCATTTAACCTCTGTGGGTCTCATTTTTCTACTCTGTCACATGAGGAACTTTCACTAGCTGATCTCTCAGGTTCTTCATAGTTTTTAATCTATACTCTTCATTTTGTGTGATTCCAAGCTTTTGCATTAATGAACTGTTCAATTCACTGGAACCCTTTCTCTTTGTCTTTTTATCTCCTTTGAAACTTTAGTATACTATTTGATATAGATACAAGACTCAAATACCACCTGGAAAAAATAACAAGGTTTTTTGTGGGGAAGGGGGCTTATTAACCTAACATTGATGGAGTGGTTTAAAATTTGCAAAGTGCTGAATGAATGAATGGTTTGGGGGTTTGGGTTTTTTTTTGTTTTTTAGGATTTTTGCAAGGCAATGGGTTTAAGTGGCTTGTCCAAGGCCACACAGCTAGGTAATTATTAAGTGTCTGAGGCTGGATTTGAACTCAGGTCCTCCTGACTCCAGGGCCAGTACTCTATCGACTGCACCACCTAATCACCCCTGAATGAATGGTTTTAAAACACTTTATACCTGCTTTGGACACAAATTCAAAAGTAAAGACAGTTAACTGTCATTGTGCATCCGTTCTAATATACATTAAACCATGATGATTGGGAGGGGAACTTCTGAAAAGTGCTGAGTGGAAACACAAAGCATCCCAGAATCATGATATTGACCATGATTCATCAGAAGGAAGGAGATTGGAAAGGGTGTATGCAAATCTCTTCCTGTTGAGACAGTTGTGAGGAAATTGTGGTCAGAAAGTATATATTATTCAAAGACATATCTCATTTAAGTTTATAATCTTTCTCTGAAAAAGGTTTTCTTTTCTTTTTTAAGTTTGATTTTATTTTTTTCCAATCACATGAAAAGATAGTTTTCAACATTGATTTTTTTCTTGATAAAATTTTGAGTTCCACATTTTTTTTTGCTTCCCTCTCTTCCCTCCCCCTTCCCATGACAGCAAGAAATATGATATAGGTTATATATGTACAATCATGTTTAACACATTTCCATATTAGTCACGTTTTGGAAGAAGAATCATAATAAAAAGGGAAAAAACAAGAGAAAGAAAAAACATAAAACCAATTTTAAAAAGTGAAAATGGCATGCTTTGCTCTGCATTCAGACTCCATAATTTTTTCTTTGGATGTGGATAGCATATTCCCTTAATTCCCTTTTAGAATTGTCTTTACTATGGGTATTATTATCTTTGTTTTGCAGATGAAGAAACTGAAAATTAGATGATGTATTTTCTCTGTTAACACAGAGAGTGTCAGAGGTGAGATTCAAACCTGAGTCCTTCTAACACCTCACTCTTCTCTATCCTATTGCTTCCTAATTTGAAGAGAATCCTGATATTTTAAATTCTGCATTAAAGAAGATGTATCTAGGAAGCTGCAAAAAAGCAATTACCAACTTTTAAAATAACATTCAGGGGACAGACATTCTATTCATAAACTTTTATTAGGCATCTACAATTGTTGGGTACCCTGTGTGGGGTGTCCATACAGTTTAAAAAAAAACCTCTCTACTCTCCAGGAACTGAGGGGATATGTACTTTGAGGAAACTTTATTCTAGATTTGACAACCAGCAGCTGCTCTGATATTTGGAATTCTAAGTTGGTCATACCCAGAATTCTGTATTTATTCTTGGATATGTTTTTAATTAACAGCTATTGTTACAAAGTCTTAATGACTTTTTTGTTGTAGTGTTTCTAATCTCCAGGATTCTAGTTAAAGCCAGAGTTTAGGAAAGCCATTGCAGTTTCATCTTTCTTTTCCCCCCGAAATTCCCATGGAATTTCAAGTCCCTCATAAATAGGTTCATTTCCCTTTTGGCATTTCATTTTTACCCAGAAATGTCTGTCAAATCCTATCTTACTCTTTTTTCTTTTTTTGGCAGGATGAACATATTTCTGTTGTGTGTCTGGGTTTTCTCTGTCCATTTTGTTTTCCCTGAAGTTTAAATGATGGTATGAACTTTGGTTTTTTTTCTCTCTGTTTTGAAAACCTTTAATTTTACCATGAGATATTTAAAGAGTTTTTGTGAAATATTAAAATTTAGAGAGTACTAAATTTAAGGTTTGAAAAGTGGTTTACAAAATTCTCATTTTATCTTCATTTTAGGAGGTACAATAGAATAGAATAATAAAAAATATTATTATTCTCATTTTGCAGATAAGGAAACTGAGGCAAACAAGGGCTCAGTGATTTGCCCAACTACTAAGTGTCTAAGACCAGGTTTGACTTCAGATCTCTGACTCCAAGTTCTATGCTCTCTCAAGGCTGATCTCAAGAAACTCAAGAACAAACCTAATTGTTTGAAAAGGGGTTTCCCTGCCACCTAGTTTTGAAGGGATCTGGAAGTCCAGTAAGACAAACTTCATGTTATAGAAACTTCTTCTGAATACTAAAGGATTCGTTGATTTGGTCAATAGAATAAATGACAGATCAGATTTGAACCTATCTCCTAGTACTCTTTTTTTTTTGCAAGGCAATGGGGTTGGTTAAGTGACTTGCACAAGGTCACATAGGTATTCTAGTACTCTTTCCATTCCTAGCAGGCTACTTTTCATATCACACAGGTGTATTTGCTTCCAAACAAAAAACCCTTTGCAAATAATCTAGGTTTCTTGCTCAGGTTTTTTTAGCAGGACTTCTAACTTCTAGTCTCAATTTTGCAGCCTCTGGGATCTAGGAGAGCATCCACCAATGAAGCCCCAAGACTAGTGGCAGTGACACTTTCCAGCTGGCCAGTCAAAGTTGCAAACAGATGGTAACTAAAGATTTGAAGCAAATATTTTCATTTTATAAACAGCAGACATGGCCCCGATCTGTGGCTCTTATAGCAGTAGATCACATTACAGTTTTGGAAACTCAATCCCAGGGACAGACAGCAGTAGACTCTGCAAATGGGGCAAGAATTCAAAACTTCATGGAGGTGGTTGGTGTCTAAGGGGGGGAGGTTCACATGGGACCATGAATATATATATATATATATATATATATATATATATATATATATATATATATATACATACATATATATTGCAGACTAAGATGGGAGAGAGAGGGAGGGAGGGAGGGATGGGTGGGGAAGCTTTGAAAAGGGAGGCATTGATCCCAAAGGACTGGTCCCTGCCTTTGGCCACAGCAGAGAGTTATGAGTGATAGAAACCAAATGTTGGGAAGAAAATGCTTCTATTGAGAGGTTAAGTTGTAAGAAATCCTACTTGTTCTGAATATTAGATGTCCCAAAAATATAAAAGATAGGGGATGAGGATGAATTGGTCATTAAAAGGTGTTGAATCACTAATGGAATATTGGAAAAGATCAGTCAAATTATTAATAAATTTTTATTAAGCACTTGGGTGCTAAATAATTTATTAAGCAGCTAAGTGGTTTAGTAGATAGAGTGTGGGGCCTGAAGTCAGACCTGAATTCAAATCAAACTTCAGCACTTACTAGTTGTGTGATCCTGGGCAAGTTATTTAATCCTGTTCACTTCAGTTTCCTCATTTGCAAAATGAGCTGGAGAAGCAAATGGCAAATCATTCCAATATCTTGGTGAAGAAAATCCTAAATAGGGTTATGAAGAGATAGACATGACTGAACAACAAAAAGACAATTGCCTACCTCAGAGAATTACTGGAAGTGCAAATGAGATTGTGTTTATAAAGTGCTTTGCAGACCTTGATGTGACACATCCTTGCAAATAATGTCTTCTTTTGACTTTCATGTACACATTTCCTCTCTTGCATGGGCTTAACACATCTATTATATATCCCCTGAGGAGATAATAAGAGAGGCCTTGTATGAAATTGTCATTATTACTGATTGACAAAAGATTGAGAAAGCTAGCAGAGGTAGCCCTGCTGGACTTGTGTTTCCATGGCAGGGAAGTTAATAATCGGGGATGTGAGAGAAGGACATCTCTCTTGGAGGGGTCTTTTGATTTAATTATGTGTTCCAGACTAGTCTGAAGTCCCCTGATCTGAAGAAATTGAAAGATTTTTCTTAATTACTTGTTATGATTAAATATTAATAATAATTCTCATAGTAATAATAGTTAGAATTTTTTTTAAGGCTAACTTTAAGGCTAACAAAGTTCTGTACATGATGATAGTCCTAAGAGGCAGGTTGATGGATGCCCTATTACAAATACTTTTTGAAAGTTAAAATGATCTAGTGGAAAGGGAATTGATCTTAGAATCAGGATACTCTGGGTTCAAATTCTACTTCTGGTGCCTATTAGTTGTATGAGTCTGGGCAGGTCACTTAACTCTAATTCTCAGTTGTTTCACTTGTGAAATGGGGATAATAATACCTACTTCAGAGGATTATTTCAAAATTCCAAGGGAGACTTTTTTTCTTTATTGGAAACTTTTAACATTATGTGTCTAGGGACAATGGATTAGTAGTTTGTTATTTTTTCCCCATTTGTAGATAGAAGTATTTAAAATGAGGAGAAAGATGAATTTATTTAGATCTGAAACTAGACCAGATAAATAACATTTACATCACTTGTTGTCCACTATAAAACTGCATTTAAGTGAGGGGTTGATAGAGATTTTAGACAACCGAATCACAGGGCTGAATCTGGAAACCTAAAGTAAAATTCAAAGGTCAATGGTTATTTCTTTTCTTTGTCTTTGGTTCTTTCACTGCTCATTCCCAGACTACACTATCCTTCCCTCACCCTCCCTATCCAGTTTGTACAAAGAATTAGATTCTATGACACAGATATGAGATTCATGATACAAGTGCATATATATATGTGTATGTGTTTATATATAATATATCTATGTATCATATATGTAAGTATTTTTATACAGAGATACCTATGAACCCAATGCTAAGTAAGATACTTCTGAAGATCACAAAGGCTTTAAAGATGTTAAGGAATATGCTCTGAAGTTCTAGGAATTTGGGGTTTACAGGAGTAGTAAGTAATTTCCATGGGAACTTTCCCACACACACAGTTCCAGTTTTTACATTCCATGACTGCTCGAGGTTTCCCTCAGCCCTCTTCAATCAGAATAGAATTTGTTCTGAAAGCTACATAAAGCCAACTGTGGTATTTCCCATTATCAGACTTTGGCCTGCACTAGATTTACATTCTTTAGGTTACCCCATGGATAAGAGATAAATAAATAAAAGCACATTTTCATATAGCTAAATTTTGCAGGGATTTTAAGACCCATTTTTCTTTCCTTACTTGAGTCATATAATTATTTTCCTCCCTGGGTTCTACTTCTGACTCTAAACTTCTCTATATGCCTCAACCTAGAAGATCCCTCCTCTGTCCCTATAGTCATTCCCTTTATCTCATTGGTGAATGCCTTCTAGAACTTATTTTGAGGAAGGATCTAGACTGGCCACCCTTCTTTCCCTTCCTGGCTGTATTTTATATCTCATCACCATTTTGTAACTTCAACTCCCCTGACACATGATGTTTTTCATTTTTTGGACTCACAAACCGTGGTATGTATGGCATCTCTGTATCTGTATTTGACTTCCTTGGGATTCAGTTGTGGATTCTCTGGGTTGGGTCAACTAGGTGACACAGAGGATAAAGCACCACCCCTGGAGTCATAAAGACCTGAGTTCAAGTCCAGCCTCAGGCACGTAATAAGTGCCTAGCTGTATGACCTTGGGCAAGTCACTTAACCTCATTACCTTGAAAAAAAAGAAAGAAAAAGTAGAATCTGGGTCAAAGAGAATGAACGGTTAAGTCATTTTATTTGAATAATTTCAAATTGATAACCAGAACAGTTGGACTACTTTATACCTCTACGAAGAATACAGAATTTATCAGTGTGCCTCACTTTCCACAGTAGCCCCTATTTTCATCTTTTGTCATTTTGGCTAATTTGTGGGGAGCAAACTGAAATCTCAAAGATGTTTGAATTTATACTTTTCTTAATACTAAGAATTTGGAACATGTCTTCATATGATCTTTTACAATTTGCAAATTTTATTTTGAAACTTCTTTGTTCCCCAAACAGGAACACTTTGAGGTAGCACTGCCTGCTCAGCAAATTGGTAAAAATGACAAAAGATGAAAATAATCAATGTTGTAGGAACTGTGGGAAGCAAGACACACCAATGCACTGTTGGTAGAATTGTGAAGTAGCCCAACCATTCTGGAAACAAATTTGAGTTATGACTGACTAAAAAAAAAATCACTAACATGTCTGTATCCTTTGATGGGATATACATAAACATCCATGAATATATGTATGTGTGTATATTTATACATATATGCTAGCCATATACTTCAAGGAGGTAAAAACAGAAACAAAAACTCCAAATATATTAACATTTTCATAGCAAAACTCTGTAGTTGTGAAAAATGAATGGCTAAGTCAATTCTGATACATGAAGGCAATGGAATGTTACCATTCTGTAAGAAACAATACGTATGAAGAATTCACAGAAGCATAGGAAGCTATATGAGATGAATGTAAAGTAAGGTAAGCAGAACCAGGAATGCAATATTCCTATGGACTATAGCAATGTAAATGAAAAAATGAGTCGACATCAATCACCATAATAAAACCCTAAATGCTGTGTAATTATGACTATACTCTGGCTCAGAAAAAAAAATCAGAATCTATGGGAGTGAAATATTGCCTGTAATATAATACAGAACTGATAGCTGTCTGATTGGTTTTGCCAAATAATCTTTTTTTTCCTTTTTTTAAAATTCTTTAAGATCTAGTTCACTACTTAAGGGAAGGGAGATCTATTCAGCAACAAGGGAGATCAAAATTGCACTAATTGTTCTCACTTCATTCTCTATCAGTTTGTGTAAGTCTTTTTTTTTTTAGGTTTTGCAAGGCAAATGGGGTTAAGTAGCTTGCCCAAGGCCACACAGCTAGGTAATTATTAAGAGCCTGAGACCAGATTTGAACCCAGGTACTCCTGACTCCAGGACCAGCGCTTTATCCACTGTGCCACCTAGCTGCCCCAGTTTGTGTAAGTCTTACAAATTTCCTGTAATATAACAAAATTCCATCACAAACCATAATTTATTCAATCATTCCCTCAAATGATGGAATGTACACTTTGCTTCTTGATCAATTCAGAGAATATAAACTCAAACCTGTTTGGCTGTGGTGTAGAACAGATGAAGGGAGGCTATTATGAAAAGCCTAGAAAGAAATATGGGAAGCCAGATTATGGAAGACTTATATTAGACTGAAGAATTTACCATTGATCCATGAGAAGACTTTTGAGCATGTATGTTAAATGAGGAGTGGTATGGATTAGTAGTGGTCATGTGAATGAAGAGAAGGGGAAAGATGCAAGTGAAGTTGGGAACACAGAATCGATTGACTCCTCTCTGCCTTTCTAAACTTTTTTATTCTTCCTCAAACTTCCCATGATTACCTCTTAGCAGAGAACTTTGTCTTACATTTTATCAAAACAAACAAAAAATCTCTAAAGCATTTTGTCATGAGATTTCTCTTCTCTTGTCTTGATCTCATATCTTTCATATGCCTTCTGTCTAGCTCCTACATCATTTCTGTTACACATGATGAGGTGACCTTACTCCTTAGCCATTCTAAACTCTATCTGCTCCAATGATCCTATTCCATCCCATCCCCTCCAATGTGATGCCGCTTTGCTCATTCCCAGTCTATTCCTTATTTTCAATCTCTTTCTGTCTTCCCTGTTGTCCACAAACTTATCTATGTTTTCCTTGTCCTCAGCCCTATTGCCTTAAATAAATAAAAAAAAAATTAAGAAGACCTTCTGCAATAAGTACCTTGATTTTCTCTCCTTTAATTATCTTTTTTTTTGTTTTTTTCTACGTAATGGGGTTAAATGACTTGCTCAAGGTTACACAGCTAGGTAATTATTAAGTGTCTGAATTCAGATTTGAACTCAGGATCTCCTGACTCCAGGGCCAGTGCTCTATCCACTGTGCCACCTAGCTTCCCCTTCTCCTTTCATTATCTTAATCTCTAACTATACAATTTCTGACCTCATCATTCCACCAATGCCACTATATCCAAACCAATCATCTCTTAGTTACCAAATCTAATTCTTCTCTTTATATTCATTTCCCTTACAATCTCTGCAGCCCTTAATGCTATTGATCACTCTCTCTTCTTCAATACTCTCTTCTCTCTAGTTTTTGGGGACCTCACTCACCTGGTTCTCTTTATGAGAGTTTACCCATTCTTCAATTACCTTTGCTGGATCCTTATCCAGGTCATGCCCTCTAACTGGCTTTCAGACCACTGTAAGGTTTCTATATTGGGTCATGTTCTCTTCTCCTTCTATACTTTTTCACTTGAAGATCTTGTCAGCTCTCTTGAATTTAATTACCATCTCTACATTGATAGGTCTCAAATCTATCCATCCTCTATCAACTTCTCAGCTGATCTCAAACTGGATATCCAGTAGACATCATAAACTCAACACATCTAAAATAATTCTCATTATCTTTTCCCCTAAACCCTTCTCCTCCTTCCCACACATTCCTTATTACTGTCAAACAACACCATGCTTCCAGTCCTTTAGGCTTGCAACCTAGGTGTCATGATTGACTATCTCTCTTTGCTCTCCCTGTCATATTCAAGCTGTTACCTACATCTGATAATTTCACCTTCACAGCATCTGTTGCATATGCTATCTTCTTTCCTCTGATATTGCCCCCTCTATTGCAGGTCAACTGGACTTTTTAAAGAGCTTGTCTGTCTCAAGTCTCTCCCCACTTCATTCCATCCTCCATTCAGTCACTAAATTGATTTTCCTAAGGTGTAAGTTCACCCCGTTTCCCTGCCTCACTCATTGGCTTCCCATTGATTCAGTATCAAACATAAAATATTCCATTTGACATGTAGAGCCCTTTGTAACTTACTTCCACCTTGCCTTTCCATGTGTCTTATATCTTATTCTCTACCACACACTCTTCAGTCCTGGGACAGTGACCTCCTTTTAGTTCTAAGAAAAAAAAATTCTCTTGTCTCTGATCATTTTCTCTATCTTGCATGCCTATGGGGCTTTCCCTCTTCATCTCCATCTATTTTAAGTCCTAACTACAATCCCATTTCTGCAGGAAGTCTTTCTCAGCTCCTCTTCATTCTACTGCCTTTCCTATATTTCCTAATTACCCTCTGTATAGTTTTTACATCTTTGCTTGTTATCGACCTCCATTAGATTGTGATCTCTGAAGGCAGGGGCTTTCTTTTGTCTTTTTTTTTTGAATACCAAACACTTATCCTAGTGGTAAATTCTTAATAATTCTGGCACATAGTAGATTCTTAGTATATCTTTATTGACTGACTAAAAGATTGAAAGCTCCTTGAGGACAAGACCTATATCTTCTATGTCTCTGCCTGCATAATGAGTATATGACTCAGTGTCTTGTACATTCTAAGTGCAATAAAGCTTTTCCTTCTGATTTCTGACTGTAATTCTTCAAAAAGAGGGGACCTATGAGAGAACTGAACTGTGTGATGGTCACAGTGGAAGAAGGGCTGGAATGTTATCACAGTGTTTTAAAGCAAGAGATAAGTAGGACTTCATTCATTTCCAACAAAGTATTGGCTAACTAGAGGGGAGACAAATAAAGAATAGAACAACAAAAAAACCTCACCAAAGACTAGGGTAGGATGGTATGGAGAAAATTTAAATAGAAATAAGACTCTATGTATTTTGACAGACTGTTGTTGGTCCTTCATTCTCAAGGAGAACCAATGACATCTCTAGGTGGAGTCTTGACTTCTGAGTGAACTGAATTTAAGAGTTATACAAAGACTCACTCTCTGGTCCTCAGTTATTGAAGTCCAGTGGCAGGACAAAAGTCAAGACAGTGGGTTACAAGTGTAAGATGGTGATATCTTTGATGTCTGACCGAACTCTAAGCACTCCATACCATGTGCTTCAGTCTCTTTCATGGCCTCCAGAACAAACTGTTTTCATCCACCCACTCCACTGGGGAAATCCACCCATTCCACATGTTTGGAGTAGACATCCTCCTAACTCCCCAACAGAATTGAGTCCTGTGAGTTACCCTTATCCTGCTTTAGCCCATCTGCTGAGTCGATTTACTGGGGTGTGGCTGCTGCTCATGCTACAGCTGTCACTATAGGAAAAAATGATGACTTCCTGCCTGAGAATATAACCTCTATCTAGTTGGGTGGTAGAAGTATTGTAGTCCTAACCACCAGGGAAGAAAATGAGCAAAACTTTCTCACAGTCACCATCCAATCACTGTTTTATGTTAATTTCTAGGTAGGAAAAATGGTATTGTTTCCAATCTAACATATACTGCATTTGTTATACACTTCAAAGAAGGAAATGGGAAGGTGGACAGTATTTGAGGAAATACCACAATTGAATTCTTTCCCATGCAAGATTGATTTTCAATCAGGTAATAAAGAGATTTATGATCTATTGTACATTTTGCTGAATCATAGAATTTTGTAGTTGGAAGGAGACCTCTCCTAATATACAAAAAAACCTATCAAGGTATGTATGACAAAGACCTAGAAAAGTAAGGGCCTTCCCTGCCATCATCTCTTATCACACTAATGTTAGAGCCAGGATTAAGAGTTGGGTTTCTTAAGGGAATCAGTACTGCTTCCATCAATCCTGTTCCTTCTCTTTTTAGATCTAAATCATTTCTTCAGTCTTGGGCCAGAGGTGGTTTATTGGTTTGCTTTTTTAGGCTATTCACAGTGTGTTATGATGTACTCACTTATTCCTTATTTAGAGAAATTTACAAAAAAATTAGAGGTCTCCTTCTCCACCTATTTTTGACCATGAGAAGGCTTTGCAAGTTTCAAGGGGTCCGGAAGATTTTGAACTTCCTCTGTTCTCGTCATCACCTTAATTTCATACCTCCCCACTCCAACCTATCCCCTCCTGTAACAGGAGCTGCGGCAGACTCAATTTAAATTTACTATGCTTAAAGAGAAATTCTGAAGAATACTTATGAGTTTCAAAAAGAATTTCCAGGAACTAGGGACTGTGAGTTACTTCTTTGACCCATGTACCCTCTTAGCTTGAGTCTAATTTCCCCTGGACTCTCTATATGTACTTCTAAGAGAATATCATCAACTTTAAGGGGAATGTTTTCATGTGATCTATTCTCTCTGTACTACCTCTTTCTACTTAAGGTTGGCTGATTAAAACAATTCTGAGCTCACAATCTTTGGAGGAAGTGCACTGGAGGACACTCAAGCAGGTTGCCTTAGATTAGCATCCCTGATTTCTTAAGGGGTACCTTTAGAACCTTAGAAGAAGATGTCCAGTAATTGAGGCTTATCAAATGAGAATGAAAGGTGGGAGAAGCATACCTCAGAGTATACATATGGGACTCCACAGAGCTGATCTGGTTTCTTTGCTGTTAGAATCTTTGACTTTCTTTAATATCCTTCATAAATGTCACTCCACCCCCCCAACCTTTCTAGATTCCCTGATAATTAGAATCCTCCCTCTTGAAATCACATTTTATTCATAAACACATGTATGCAGATAGCATGTGCACATAATATCTTTACAACAATATTATGTATAAAGTTATACATTGTATGACTACAAACAGTGCATTTTGGAATTTATACATGTTTCATGTATAATCTTGTATTTACTTAACTATTAACACATTATAATTCCACCTCCACAGGATATAAACCCCTTGAAAGCAGGGACTATTGCCATTTTTTATTCACATTCCCCAGGATCTAGCCTAGTCTCTGATATATAGTAAACATTTATGTTTTGTGGTTGATAGAGTAAGTTATAATAACACTGTAATTAGTTTAACAAAATGTATTACTTAGTACTACTAGTTTCTAGGATACAGAATTTTCTCTAGTCTTTCCTATGTTTAGCAATGTCAGAGAGTGAACATCCAAGTGAGTCTTTCCTTCACACAATCTAAGGTTTGGGAAAACTGCCCTTCTTCCTGGATCCCACCATTCCATTCTTATCTCTGTCTTTGCTTAGCATGGCTCCTCACTTCTGTTCTCGAGCATCCCTAGTTTTTCTTTAAACTTTGCCCATACCCTACCTTCTTCATGAAACCTTCCCTGATTCACCCAGTTGCTAGTGCTTCTACATGCATACATAAAATTATCATGTGGACATGTATTGACATATTCAATTGTTGAGTACATGGGGAAATATATGCATATGCATATAGGATATTTTGGGTGTGTATAAAATATAATACAACAATTTGGTATGTATACATATATATAGATCTCTATATATATGTGTGTGTGTGTGTGTGTGATATGATGTGATATAATACCATAATATAATACAATATAATAAAATAAAATTTAAACCTACTTTGCCATGTCACACACAAAAGTAGGTTTATATCATATTGTAATGTTATATTATCAAATCTTAATATATCATATAATATTAATCCAAAATTACCTATAATTATATGTCTTGCATGTATATTCTGTATGCACACCTTTATAGGTTTTTTGTATATAAACATATATATATATATATGGTTTTAATATATGAACATATTTGGATATCTGCATATATGCATTGTATATACCGTTTGCATTTATTTTGATTATATTTAATTTGCATTTACTTAGGTGTGTTCTTTTTGTCATCTACTTGAAGGAAAGAGTTTTCTATTTTGTCTTTGTATAATCTATCAAGTTTTAGTCTGGTATCTGGCAAACTGAATAATTGCTTATTGATCAATTAATTGATGAGTTTGTAAGAATAAAAATAGGGACTTTATTTTCAATTTCCATTAAATATTCTCATTTGCCTAAATTGACTCAAGACTTTTATAGGTCAGAGATAAAGGAGGACTTGCTGTCATCTACTGTCATCTTCTCCATACGCACCCCCTCCATTTTATAGATGACAAAGGTCTGGAAAAGTAAGGGCCTTCCCTGCCATCAGCTCTTATTACACTAATGTTAGAGCCAGGATTAGGAGCTGGGTTTCTTAAGGGAATCAGTACTGCTTCCATCAATCCTGTTCCTTCTCTTGTTAGATCTAAATCATTTCTTCAGTCTTGGGCCAGAGATGGTTTATTGGTTTGCTTTTTAGGCTATTCACAGTATGTTATAATGTACTCACTTATTCCTTATTTAGCAAATTCTTGAAAATAAACCTGTGTATAATATATATATATATATGTATATATATATATATATAATGTTTTCTAAAAATTCTCTACCTAATATTTTCATATATGTATATATATATTTAGGGTTTTTTTGCAAGGCAAATGGGATTAAGTGGCTTGCCCAAGGTCACACAGCTAGGTAATTATTAAGTGTCTGAGGCTAGATTTGAACTCAGGTACTCCTGACTCCAGGGCCAGTGCTCTATCCACTGCACCACCTAGCTGCCCCTCTACTATTTTCAACTAGAAAAGTGACCCAAAATCTCATTTTCTATTTCAATCCCACTTAAATTTTATAGAGAAAGAAACTTGTGATATAAACCCTCTATTATCTAAAAATGTTCAGTTTTACAAGCACACCAACCTTCAATATAATAAGTCATTTTGAAACTACTCACTGGAATGGGACTGAAAAATTGGGATGTTTCACTATGATGGGTGGGTTACGATGATTGCTTCTGAAATAATTGTTTATTGAATAGATTAATGATAAAATTTATATAGTGCCTTAAGGTTTGCAAAAAAAACTTTACAAATTACAGTTTTCTTCATTCTTTTTTTCCCATTCAAACCAGTTGAATTATTCTGTCAGGTTCTTATTGAAAAAAATGTCTGTTAGTCTGAAAAAATGTATGTTATGTTATTTTCTTCAAGTCTTATCTCCCAATAATTCATGTGCCTGTATTAGAATAAAACTGTTGATATATTCTTTTTAATAAAAGCTTTAAAAATATTATTTCATTTGAATCTAACAACCACTGTGGGAGGTAGTTGCTATTACTCCCATTTTGCAGATGAAAAAATGGAGGCAGACAGAAGTTAAGTGACTTATTCCACAATCACAGTGTCTGAGGCTAGATTTGAACTCAGACCTTTCTGTCTCCTGGTCTCATATTCTATCTACTGAATCACCTAGATGTCTACAGTCTCCCTAAGGGACAAAAATGAACTAGCTCAATGTGGGGTGTTTGTTTTTATTGCAGGTTGCCAGAGCCTATTCTAACTTTAAATGAAATGCCAGTAGATGATAGTCCTCTCTCTCTACATTCTGCCTTTGCCAAAGGAAACTGTCTTCCTGGATGAGTATGTGAACAGGCTTGACAGCAGCTGTGGTATGCTTGTGTTTGGGGTGGGGGTGGGGGGAAATGGGGTGTGGAGTTAGTAACTCCACACATACTTGATAAACAGTCTCAGCTCTCCAGTTCTTTTGCTATGAGGAGATGAAATGCCATCCAAAACCTATGGACTATGAGTTCCTTGGAGATGCTCTTGGAGAAGGTGGGAGGGAACTTCTCTCAGCTCTGACACAGAGATGCTGAATCAAAGACTTATTGAAATATTGCTACAGGGAAAGGCTCTATCAGCCCAAGGAGCTACACAGAATGATTCCTAATTGGTAGCTGTTTGTGGAGCAAGATCTCAGTGGGGGCCCCTGAGGCATTAGCCCTGGAGCTGCCTGAACTTTCAATAATATTGGTGATCAAAGAAACAGAAAGGTCTAGTGAGTCATCACAAACTACCTGGCATTTAACTACTTTGAATTTATTTGTTTTTATATTTAGCCTACTTGGATATGTCCTTATTGACCCCGATGGAATGCAAGCTCTTTGCCAGAAGGAATAGTTTCTCTCATTATATTTGTCTCTTCAGTGTCTGGGATGTAGCAGGTGCAAATTAAATACTTGATTTTTTTTTAAATTGAAGGCCGTGGAGTACAGACACAATCATAAGGTAACAGATTTAGATCCAGAAGGAAACTTAGAGGTTATATTCCAAGTCCCTCATTTTACAGATGGGGATACTGAGAGATTTACCGAATTGTCATAGGTCATTCATGTACTAAGTGACAGAAGAGAGAGATTTGAACTCAGGATGTCAGACTTTAAAACCAATATTCTCTCCAATGTCTTCCTCTCAACTGCCTTTCCTTCTGCTTATGAGCAATGAAAAAAAAATGAATGGAATAAAAGAAAGGGATTGATTGCCTTAATTATAGCTTTTGTTCTACCTTCAGAGGTATGTCAATTTATTTTTTTCTATTGATCCACTTCACTCTTTTGCTAGACTTTTCAGTAATGACTACAGCATTCATGGTGTTCTCACTAAAACTCGAAAATGGGAAGGAAAACCTCAAAGCCTCATTTTATTAAAAACCCTCTTGAAACAGTGTTCCAAAAAGGAAGAGGTTTGAAGATCTCTCATTGCCAAGTAGCTTCTTCACTCTCAGAGCTCTATTAGGTCCTGGTATTCTGGTTAAGCTATCTGGTCTAAGTATCAGAAGAAATGAGACCACAAGAGCCCCTGGAACTAAGCAACGGTTTTGGCAGCCCGAAGGACACCATCAGTCCTTAATTATTTCTGATAGATCCTTATTTAGGAAATTTTGCTCTAATTAACTCTGTGTTTAATCTTGGTCTGAACAATTGACTTTGCTTTTGGTACCTTTATCCACTGAGAAAAAAGTCAAGAAGAATCAAGAAGATATGAGTTCAAATCCAGACTCAAACACTTACTCAGTGTGTGAGGTGGGCAAATCATTTTATCTCTGACTGCCTCACTTTCCTCATATGTAAACTAATACTACCTACCTCTCAAGGTTGTTGTGAGGATAAATGAGATAATATTTATAAAGTATTTTGCAAAGCAGCTACATAAATGCAATTATTATTGTTGCCTCTGTTGCTATTGTTATTATTAACACTATTGGCGTGTTCAAACACTGCTTTTCTCTTTTTACATTAGTCCTCTTCAGAAAGGCTTCCTGAATACAGGGGCCATAACTTAGTGATCATTATATCTCTACCCTAGAACAGGAACATACAGATTTGTAATTGTTCAGTCATTTTCAGTCTTGTCTGACCCTTCCTGATCCACTTTGGGGTTTTCTTGGCAGAGATACTTGAGTGTTTGCTATTTTCTTCTCCAGTTCATTTTACAGATGAGGAAACTGAGACAAACAGGGTGAAGTGACTAGTTCAGGATCACACAGTTACTAAGTGTCTGAGGCCCAATTTGAACTCAGGAAAATGAGTCTTTCTATTTCTAGGCCTGGCGCTCTATCCATTATACTATGCAACTAGTCCCCATCTATAGATAACACTCCATAAATATTTGCTCAAGTGAACTTGAATGACTCTGGTAATGGATAGCACCTCAAAAACTTTCCCCTTAGCCTTCTCAGTCTTCTTTCCATGCATGTCATGACCAATAACTTGTGGGTGTTCCTTCTAGGAGACTCCGCCCTGGCCTTTCCCCTCTTCTTTTTTTCCCCATATTTTCATACTTGATCTCATCTCTGATAGGTTCAACTATTATCTATACAAATTATTCCCAGATCTATTTAACTAGACCTAGTCTCTCTCCTAGATCACATCACTAGTTTCCTATTAGACATTTTCAAACTAATTATCCTATAGGTAATTCAAATTAGACATGTTCAGAACAAACTGAATACTTTTTTAAAACTTCCTGTTTACTGTGGAAGTCACTACCATGTTTCCAGTCCCCCATGTGGACAACCTCCATGTCATTCTCATGACCAAATCTTTTGATTTTTTTCTGCAACATGTCTTATATATCCCCTTTCTCTCTTCTCACAAAACTATCTCCAAAGGTCAGGCACTCATCACTTCTTACCTGGATTATTGCAATAATTTCTTACCTGAACATTCTGCATTAAGTCTCTTCTCAATCTGACCTCTCTTCTATCAAGTAATCAAGATGATCTTCCTAAAGCCTAGGCAAGACTGATCATATCATCTACTGCTCAATGATTTCTAGTGGTTCCTATCAAAACTAGGTTCAAGAAATATCATCTATAGGTCTGTTGATCCTTCTTCACACTGGTCCCTTCCTTTCTTTCCGGTCATCTTGTACATTTCTCCCCTTTATCCAGTCATTGCTTTAGCCATAGTGGCCCATTTGCTATTCCTTTATTACAATGTTCCATAGTTCATCTTTGTGGTTTTCTTAGCTAATTCCCAGAACTGGAATATTCTTCTTAGCCTCTCACTATTAGAATTTCTTGTTTCTTTGAAGGCTTAACTCAAGAACCAGCTACCATAGGAGGTTTTCCTACCTTGCTTCTTTAGCTATTAGTGTCTTCCCTTTAAAGTTACTGTCCATCTATCTACTTTGTATCCTGTATATATCCAAATATGTAAACATTGTCTCACCTATTATAACATAAGATCCTTGAGGGCAGGAACCGTTTTTCCCTTTTTTCTTTTTATCTTCATCACACACATTAATACAGTGTCTGGGACATAATAAATGCTTATTAAATAAATGCTATATATCTATCAATGACTGCAGGTATAAGAGTTTGCTGTATTTTTAAAACCAGATTTAAAACCTTACCTTTCTATGATCCCCAAGCTGCTAAAGTATTCTTTGTCAGATTTTTTTCCTGCCAGGGTATAATGCCTTGACCCCACAACACAATTTCCTTGAGGCACAATAACTTACCTCCTTACTCAGACCAATCCAATATTTAGACACAGAAAGGGAATGAGCCATTCATTTCTTTCCTTAATGAGAACATAGAAAGACTATTCAGTAGGGATACAGCATTGATTTAGTGGTATTTAGCTTCCCTGCCTTTACTTTTGGTATGGTGACATAATTGATCAGTTGACTGTGTTTTGCCTGAGGAGGGCATCCCCTGCCCCCCATTTCCTCATTCAATGGAGTTCAACCCAAAACAACTAGGAACTACTTGTCAAATGTTTGAGCTTTATTTCCTTAGACCAGATAAACCTTAGAGATAATTTCCTTTCCTTTATGCAAGAAATTAACCTAACCAATATGAAGTTGAAAATGTTCCTCTTATATCTGTTTTTTAAAAAAAAATATTTGTTTAAGGCAATGGGATTAAGTGACTTGCCCAAAGTCACACAACAAGATAATTATTAAGTGTCTGAGTTAAGATTTGAACTCAGGTCCTCCTGAGTCCAGGCCAGTGCCCTATCCACTGCGCCACTTAGCTGCCCCTTCTTATAGCCTTAATATATAGGTAGCAAAGTGATACAGTATATAGAGAAACAGGACTGAAATCAGAAAGAATATAGTTCAAATCTGGCCTCAGAGACTTACTAGCTGTGTGACCCTGAACAAACTACTGTTCTTTTTGCCTTAGTTTCTTCAATTATAAAATGGGGATAACAGCACCTATCTTGTAGATTTCTGAAGGTTAAATTAGATAATATTTATAAAATACTCATCACAGTGTCTGACACATAAATGCTTTCTCCCCTCTCCTTTCCCTAAAATATTCTCCTTCCCTCCATATTCCAAAATAGTTTTCTAATGAGAACAAAATATGGGGACAAGAGAGAAGTGTAATCTTAAAACCAAGTTGAAAAGTCCTTAGGACCACATTTCATCTTTTATGAGATGCTACATTGCAAAAGAACAGCTTTTGGAATCAAGTAAAATTTTCCCTTTATTAATCTCCTAACTCAAGATCTGAATACTATGACATGTGTCCAGTCTCTTCATTAGCATCCCACTGAGAGCCTCAGCAAACAGAACATTCAATTCTAGTACAGAATGTGTCACCGATATCACTGGAGCTCTTCAAAGGGAAGTATAATTATCAAAACCAAGGAAGAATGGCTAAGATCAGCAGGCATACGGTTCCTCCTACCTGGTGTACCTATTCACAGTTCACAGAATGCAGCAGATTCAGTTTCCAACGACTCCTAAGCCACATGCTCTTGGCAACAGAGTTTGCAGAGAATGGGGCATGCTGGGCAATGAAGCAGGAGGTAGGCAAAGGGTATTCTGCCATAGCAGTTAGCAGCAGGAGTCACCAGTGAGAAAGGACAGCTAATCGAGGGTCCTAACTTTGGCAGGCCTAAAGAGCAGAAGGAGGGTTATTGTATCATATTTTTTTTGCAATACTTTCAGAGTTCATTAACCACAACAAAATTCAGACTGGTGTCCCCACTGGTGGAGGAGATAAGAGGTCTGGACAAAGACATATCCATTCTCTAGATTAGCAGGGAGGCTATAGAACTATGACAAGAAAAAATAAAAGAAGGGGGAAAATCCCGAAGTGTGTGTGTGGGGGGAACAAAATGGGGTCAGGAGTTAGAGAATTTTATTTGACAAAATGACACAGAAGAGGAACAGAAAAGGACTAAGGAACTATCAGAGCTATACATGAGGTCTGACCATCCTTTTTAATTAGTTTGAGGACAATTTTTTTTGTGAGGCTTAAGGTTTCTCTCTTCTCTCCTTGGTATCTAGATGACAGATGGCATTGAGTCAGGAAATGTGTATTTGTTTAGTTGTTTCAGAAATGTCCTATTCTTTGTGACTCTGTTTTGGAATTTTCTTAGCAAAGATACTGGAGTGGTTTGCCAATCCCTTCTCTATTTCATATTACAGATAAAGAAACTGAGGCAAGCAAGTTTAAACAACTTGCCCAGGGTCACATAGTAAATGTCTGAGGCTAGATTTGAACTTAGATCTTTCTGATCACAGATCCAATGCTCTATCCCTGTATTACCTAACTGCTCAAGTCCAGGGGTCCTGACTTCAAATTCAGTCTTCTGTTCTTACTAGCTCTGTCACCCTCGGTAAATAACTAAAATTTTATGTGTTCCAGTTTCCTCATGTAAAAATGAGTTTAATAGCAACACCTATTTTTATGAGGATAAAATGAGGTACTGTTTTTAAGTCATTTTGCAAACCTTAAAGCATTATATAAATGCTTATTATTATTACCAGGACATGGGGCAGCTAGGTGGCACAGTGGATAGAGCACTGGCTCTGGAGTCAGGAAAACCCAAGTTCAAATCTGACCTCAGACACTTAACAATTGCCTAACGGTATGACTTTGGGCAAGTCACTTAACCCCATTGCCTTGCAAAAGCAAACAAAAAAATATTCCCCTATTATTACCAGATCAACTAGGTGGTGTGGTAGACAGAAGGCTGGAGCTGGAGTTGGGAAGATTCTTCTTTCTTAGTTCAAAGCTGAACAGAATTTACTAGCTGTTTCACCTCAGTTTTCTCATCTGAAAAATGAACTGAAGAAGGAAATGGAAAAAAAACTTCAGTATCTTTGTCAAGAAAATCCCAAAAGGGATCCTGAAAATTTACACATGACTGATAATATCCACCTAACTACCTTTATTCCATAAGATGATAGTGAATGTTTATAATTGCTACCCAGACTGAGAATATCCATTCCTTAAAGTGAATTGATAGTTGCAAGCTCACTGAAGAGTCAAAGGTTACATACACCAGCCTGATATAACAATATAGTTATACTTTCTTTTTGGGATGTGCACCTAAGAAGTAATTAATAGCCATTCAAAATTTTCAAGCATTTGTTTCTATTCTGTCACCACAAGAAAACAAAATAAATCAGGATAAATAAAAATGACAATACCCCATCTACAGGAAATGCAGTGGTAGAGATGGCATTGACCATCAAAACAAACTCTGGGTTTGCAAGAAACATCCCAAAGAGATGAATACTTTTATTATATTCCACACTATATAATAACAAAATTGTAAACTGGTTTTCCCAGTTCTAGACAATGAACTTCATACTGTCTTTTTTGTCAGCATTATACTTAGCTTCAATAGAAACATAAGCAACCATAAGCAATAGCTTCATTTCTAAAGTTTAGATATAATGAGTGGAAATTGAAGAGTTACTTCAATTTCAAAAGAGAAAAAGCTGAAGGAATTGAAAATCTATACATCACAAATTCTAGAGGTGATTTCAATAAAGGAGCAGATGACAAAAATAAAGCTAGTATCTAGAATGATTTTGAAAAGAAGATGAAGATACTAAGAATGGAATTCTGGTGATCCCATTTTTGAGTCTGATGATACAAATCCAACTAATACACCAAAAAAAAACCAAGATAGAGTTATTAATGAAAGTAAGTTCTTCCACTACATTAATAAAGAGTGAAAAAGCATTCTAGAAACATCCTATGATGCCATATGCTATGTCTGTTTTCATAGAAAAGACCATAGAAGGGAAGTAGAATTGTCTTGGCATACTCTTGAAAACAAGAATCAAATACCATCATGGAAGAAGTGACTGGAAAAAACTTCTCAAGAAAGACATTGGAAGATTATAATAATACTTATGGACAGTAGAAAACCTGGACACCATAATTCCTCCCTAAAGGCAACAGAACATATTCTGGAAAAGAAAAATATGTCAGAAATTGGTGAAATCCTAAATCAACAACTTAAAGCAAGACCCAAGAAGTTAAAATAATACTTGGAATCCCATATAAACAAATAAATGATTCAGCTTTGGTTACAAACTGTGATCAAAGAGGCTTTTTAGAAGCAACGAAATTAGAAGAGAGAAAGAACCCTCCAAAGAAGACAGGAAATTTCAAGTTTCTTTATATGGTTGAAAGAATCCAGCACATTGGAAAACCAAGTTGGATCAAATGTGAAGCAAAAACTTTGTAAACATTAATAATTAATTGTTTTATCATAGGAAATGGCTAAAAATATGATTTTTCTGAAGAACTTGAAAATAGTAGCTTAGGATAAGATCCATAATTATTGTTTGAAACACTTCATACAAGAGTTTGAATTACCAACTGAGTACTTAGCCAAATTATCCTATGAGGCAAGTCTCATAACGTCTTTTTAACCAGAGGATATCACATTTATTATCAACAATAGAATACCAGCAACTTTTTTTTATAATATAAATCAATTTTGTGTTAATATACTTTATGCAAAACAGTTATTGTGAATCACTTAATCCCACAAGCATTTTCAAGAAAATGATGTATTGGCTAAAGAGAAAAAAGATTTAAGTCCTTGTAGTATAAAAAATATAAATGAAAAAAGACATTTATTAAGTTTTAATTTTTTATGAAGCACTATTTAAAGGGATAATGGCAAGGGCATAGATAGAAAAGTAATATATATAGTTGGAAGTCGGCTGAACAGACTTCTACAGTTTTTAAGGGCTGCAGAAAAGCTCCCTCATGCATCTTCTTTCATATAATTTCCACTGATAAAGATACCTATTTCAGATATTGAAACATCTAATAATGCCAAGAAATTTAGTGGTAAGCAACTTCTGAGTCTTCAGTAATTATAGGTATTGAGAAGGCTTTACCAATGAGAATGAAGGCTCAGTCACTCCCCCCCCCACCTTCCCCTTTTTCTACTCTACTGCAAAAGCTTTTTCTTGTCTCTTTTATTTGAAATAACTTACCCCATTCTAACTCTTCTTTTCCTTTATCCCAGTACATTCTTTTCTCAACTATTAATCCCATCTTTTTAATATATTAAGCTTCAAATTCAAGTCCCTCCTGTACCTTATCGATATAAGCACCTTCTAATTACCCTATAAATGAGAAGATTCATATGAGTTATCAGTATCATCTTTCCATGCAGGAATACAACACAGTTCAACATCATTAAGTCCCTCATAATTTTCCCTTCCCATTGACTCTCTCTATGCGTCACCCAAGTTCTGTATTTAAAGATCAGACTTTCTGTTCAGCTCTGGTCTTTTCATCAGGAAAGTGTGAAAGTCCCCTATTTCATTGAATATTCATCTTTTCCCCTGTAGAAGCAGTTTTTAGGGTAAATCAATAATTGTTTCCCTGGGTGATGGTTAAATGGAACTGTAGTGGGAAATAAGACTTGTTTTTAGGTTTGGGGGGGGGCATGTAATATTGCTCTTGGGTTCTGGTCTGGTTTATAATTGACTAGCTGATTACTGAATAAACCACTCCAAATACTATATCTAACCAGCTTTATTGATTACCAAAAAGTCTCTGACTCAGTTTCACCCTCATGATTTAATCATGTACTACAAATATATAAAATATATCCAAGTATATAATGATATTTGATGTCCACAGAGGACATTATTCACTATTTAAAATATGCTATCATAAACTAATGTTAAGAACAATGGATAAAATTATGATATCTTTCCTTCATAATCATCCCCACTCCTGTCTTTTTAGTCTTCTTACATGTAACTCCCTCTCACAGGTGCCCCTCAGTCCTCTGACACTGACCTCCTAGCTGTTTCACAAATAAGATATTCCATATCTTGGCTCGGGGAATTTTCTCTGGTGGTCCCCCATGCCTTCAGCAATCTCCTCCCCAACTCCAACAACTGGCTTCCCTGGATTTCTTTAGATATTAATTAAATCCCATCTTCTACAAAGAACCTTTTCCAATATCTTTTAATCCTTAATAATGTTGCCAGTCACTTTTTGGTTGTGTTTGACTATTTGTGACCCCATTTGGATTTTCTTTTTCTTTTTTTATTAGCAAAGATAACTAGAATAATTTGCTAGTCCTTCTCTAGCTTATTTTAGAGGTGAGAAAATTGAGGAAAACAGGATTAAGTGACTGACCTAAGGTGACCTAGGGACACATAGCTAGCATATGTCTGAGGTTAGATTTAAACTGGGGAAGAGGAGTTTTCCAGACTGTTTACTGTCCCATCTATTTGCCCCAACTCTCCTTTATCCTAGTGCCTTAGTCATTTGCTATTTACCAAGTATTTAACTTGTTTTGTATGTTTCTGTGTTGTCTCTTCTTGCCACCCCCAAACCCCTTAAACTGTAAGTTCTCTGAGAGTAGGGACTATCTTTTGCTTCTATTTATATCTCCAACATTTAGCACAGTGACTGGTCCACAGTAATTGCTAAATAAATATTAATGATTGCTTCTTTGACCTATTAAAATTCTGAATGATCTTAAACCTATCTCTATCACTCTTGAATAGAACTTAGTTTAGCTCTCTTGGCAAATGTAAAGCTACCAAAACAACATATTTATTATTTGATATACAGAAATATCAAATTATATGACCATATTGAAAATCACATTAAAGAACTACTTCATCCTATGGAAACATTTTCAAAGAACATAAATACTTACTTAATGTATACCAAGGAATGGTCAAATTGAACTGAGAGATAAAGTTGGCACATATATATTCTTTGGTCTCCTCCAGGTAAGGCATGGGGTAGCAAGGTGATACAGTGGATAGAGTGTGAAGCTTGGAGACAAGATAGCCTGAATTCAAATCTAGCCTCAGATACTCACTCACTAGCTGACTGTGAGCAAGTCACATAACTCTGCTTGCCTCAATTTCCTCATCTGCAAAAGTACCTGAAGAAGGAAATGGCAAATCAGTGCAGTATCTTTGCCAAGAAAACTCCAAATAAGGTCATAAAGAGTTGGACAAGACTGAAAAAGGACTGAAACAATGACAAAGAAAGACATAAGGAGCAAAAGTTAAAACATAAGCTGAACTATAAAGAGAAAGTTGTTAAGAACCTAAGTAGGATCCTAATGTCAAAGCTAATAGAAAGAACACTTATGCTTTTGGCATAAGGAATGGATTATAACAATAGAATGTGTCATTACATAATTTATGAAACAAAAGATTTATCATTCTCAAGGGAGCTATAAAAAGACAAACACATTCTTAATATAAAGAATGAAAAGAATTTGATAGGCATGCTCATGTTACATGATAAACTAAAATTCCACAGAAACATTTAGAAGTAAATGATCAGCAGTTCATAAAGTCATAGTAAAGATTGGTAACAAGTAATCACCACAAGATTTGTTAAGCATAAATACATCCTATAGAGCTGCTAAAATACAAAAATAGAATACAAAAATTGATTCCTAGAGGGATCCACATGTCATCAATCAAGACTATGTCAATCAACAAATATTTAATAGATGATTGAGTCATGTGGATTTTTGGCCAAAGCAGAAAGTTTTATAAAAGTCATTCATGATCAGATCATTGACACTAGATCTTGCCAAAAAAGTTATTCATAAGGTACTCAGACATATTGATACTGATTATGTAATGAAATGATGGCAACTGTACATGTCATGTTAGTTTGCAAAAATATAGCATCTCTAATTTTTAGAAAGACATGATCAGAGAAGCCCATTTCAAAAATTAGACAAATGAAAAAACCTCTTTAATATAAATCCAAAATCCAAAATATCCCTGAGAATTTGATAAACTATACTAAAACCAGTGCTTTATTAGAATCAGAATTATTGCCAATGATTACCTAGATTTAATATCAAACTAAAGAAAAATATTACTAATGTGTCACTATACCAAATATTCATGTTGTCTAAAGTACCTAGATTTATGAAAAAGCTTTCAAAATACAGAACCCCAGGGCGGCTAGGTGGCATAGTGGATAAAGCACCGGCCCTGGAGTCAGGAGTACCTGGATTCAAATCCGGTCTCAGACACTTAATAATTACCTAGCTGTGTGGTATTGGGCAAGCCACTTAACCCCATTTGCCTTACAAAAAACCCCTAAAAAACAAAAAAACAAAATATAGAACCCCAAAAGCAAAATTAAAACTATGTGTAATAGGATGAGGTATATATGATCCTTTTCATCCTGACCACTACTAGTCATTCTAAAAATATTTTTAACAAATATACAAAAGAAGAGATTACATCCCATATATTCTTATTCAATTAAAAAGAAACATTTTTTTCCATCTATACAAAGGTTCTCAGAACATTAACTATAGAAAAATAATAGTTTTTGTTGTTGCTCAGTCATACTTGACTCTTTGCAGCCCTATTTAGAATTTTCTTGGCAAAGATACTGGCATGGTTTGCCATTTACTTCTCCAGTTTATTTTACAGAAGAAGAACTGAGACAATCAAGGTTAACACAGGTTAATCGCTCAGGGTCATACAACTTGAAAGTATCTGAGGCCAGGCACTCAGGAAGATGAGTCTTCCTGAATCCAAGTTTGGTGTTCTATCCACTACACCACCCAGCTGCCATCATCATCACAAAAATTATAGAAGAGGTAGCTATTTGTATTTAGCATTTCTCTTTGAATTCTATAGAGAAAGATGAGGAAAAAATGATTTTTCTATTATTATAATACTAACTGACATATGACATTTTAACATTTCAAAGTTTTTTATATACATACTAGAGGTGTTACCTCCATTTTACTGATAAGGAAACATTAATTGACTTGTCACACTGCTAGTAAGTGTCAGAGTGAGCTATGAATCTAGGAGATCCTGACTCTAATAAGCCTGGGTCTCTGTCCACTTTGCTGTAGCAACCAAATAAACTGGTAATCTTAACCCAAGTAAATAAATATAATGTCACTGATATCACCAAGATTTGGCAGAATGTTGCTAGTAACTAAATTACAGTAATGTAAAACCTTGTTGGAAGGGATTAAAGGTAATAGTGGATTAGCAATATAAAGCAACCCAATATGCAACTGTGTGGAAATCCATGAAAATAGGGAGGAGGGGCTGGGGAAAGTTTGATGAAATTCCATGCCCGGTAAGGATCAAAGTGGGCAGAAGTAACTGTGGTACAATGGAAGAACAATGGATTTGGCACTGGAGGACCAAATCTAATCCTAGCTCCAATATTTATCATCTGTATAACCTTTGGTAACTAGGTGGTTCAGTGGGTCTGCAGTCAGGATGACCAGAGATCAAAGTGCAGCTTCAGACTTTCACTAGTTGCGTGACCCTGGGCAATACACTTAACCTATTTGCTTTAATCTGGTGGAGAAGGAAATGGCAAACCACTCCAGTATCATTGCCAAGAAAATTCCATAAACAGGACTGGTTTTCTATGGTCCATAGGGTCATGAAGAGTTGGGCACGACTGAATTATTGAACAAGATCATTTAATTTCCTTGAGCTACATTTTTTCCCCCTAACATTAAAAAAAAGGACTTCTAATTTTAGATCTATGATTCTATGCTATTGTTGTCAAAGAATATTAAAGACAATCCAACTAGAAGGATACAGTGGATAGTGAGTTTTTTATATAAATCATAGGGTTGAACTGCAGGTAGGATATAATTATGACCAAACAGCCAACAAACATTTATTAAGCACCTCCTGAATGCTAATTACTGGGCTAGAAGATTTGGAAGCTAACCAAAGAAAGAAGCAATTCCTATTTTAAGTAATTTACATCCTCTTGAGAGAAATACTGTGTGAATATATATATACATATATATATATATATATATATATATATATATATATACACACATCTCTGTGTATGTATGTTTTACATCCATGTATATGTACATATAAATACATACTTTTTTGGCAAGGCAGTGGGGTTCAGTGGCTTGCCCAAGGTGATGCAGCTAGGTAATTATTAAGTGTCTGAGGTCACATTTGAACTCAGGTCCTCCTGACTCCAAGGCTGGTGCTCTATCCACTGTGCCATCTAGCTGCCCCCATACTTTTTTATATATAAGTATATATAGTTTATAAATATAGAGAGAGCTACTGGGCAGTTAGGTGGCATAGTGGATAAAGTACCAGAGTTAGGATTTGAGTTCTTCAAATCTAGCCTTATATGCTTGTTCCTTGCAAACAGTGTGACCTTGGGTAAGTCATTTAACCCTGGTTGCTGTGCATCCAGGACCATCTCTAGTCATCCCTGATCCATATTTGACCACTGGAAACAGATAGCTTCAGGGGAGAAAGTGGTGATTTAGTACAGCCCTTCCTCACTCAAACCTAATTCATTTGTTTGTCACATGGCCTCACCTCCCTGAATGTCATGACCTTTGAGAATGAAGGACAAACAATATCATATACTTATATGTAAATATAAATACATATATATATATATATATATATAGTTATATATTTATGTGTGCATATTTAAATATATAGAAATAAAAGAATATAACTTTTCATCTGTTAATAGATACATATATACACATTTATGAACATATTCATACATATCTCTCTATGTGCCTCAGAATAAATACAAGAGAGTTAAAAATCAAGAGAATAAACAAATAAATACAAAGTCTTTTGGAAGGGAGGGACAGCATTAGCAGTAGGGTAAGAGAATTATTCAAAGTTTCAAGCAGAAACCTTCATCTTGGTTTAACATAACTATTTAAACATCTGCTAGAACCTGGCAGATAAATACTACTCTCTAATAACAGAACATTTGATAAATTTTTTACTTCTTTTATAAGTGATTTATTTTTCAGAAGGTAGAAAAGGATTAAAATGGGTCTGGCCTTTAGAATTTTATTCTGACCAATGTGGAGAAAATAAACACCATGGAAAGAAATACCTGGGCCATCTTAGAGTTTGTAAAGAAAAAAGAGCAGGGGGTGGAGCCAAGATGGTGATAAGAGGGGATGGTTTCTTAGGTGCTCTCTCATAAAACTTATAAACTAAGGACTCTAACTAAATTTTTGAGAGACAGAACCCACAGAGGGACCCAGTGAGGCAGTTCTCCTACTCAAAGTAACCTGGAAAAGAGAAGAAAGGCTCTGCTCCCCAGGTTTGGAGGGGTGGCCCGCCAGAGGGGTGGCTGCCAGAGTGAAAGCACTTCAGCTTCCCAGAGGCAGCCCCAGGGCACTGGGGGGCTCACAGCTGTGGGGTAGTTTCCTGACCTACACCCTGGGGAGCACTGGGCACAACTTGAGGGAACTGTGGAAGGAGGGACTTCTGCCAGAGCAAGCACAGGAAGCCCAGCCCTCAGGGCACAGCAAGTAGCATGGCCAAGGCAGTCCAGATCCAAGAAACAGAAGCAGGCAGAGCCAGTAAGCAGGAGCGCCCAGAGCATAAGCCCATTGAGCCAAGGGAGGGGAGTGAAGAGAGAAAGACTGCAGAACTCTGTCCTCTGTCCCTGGAGTAGGACTCTCTGGGGTTCTGACCACATTCAGATCCTGATCACAGTCTAGGCCCCCCATAGAACAGCAGCCCTCCCCCACCTCAGCCCCATGGCAGAGGGGGGGGCACTTATGGTCATTTGCAGACCAGGAGGTACAGAGCCTCACACTGAGATCCTTGTGGGAGTGTCCCAAAAGCTCAGGAAGCACCCCCAAAACAGGCTCAGGCTGGGAAAATGAGCAAGCAGAGAAAAAAGAGGAACATCATTGAGAAATATTTTGCCTGTGAGCCCAAGAAGGATCAAAACACTCAGTCTGAAGAGGAGGAAGCACAAGCTCCTGCATCTAAAGACTCCAAGAAAAACAGAAATTCGGCTCAAGTCATGACAGAGCTCAAAAAAGACTTTGAAAATCAAATGAGGGAGTTAGAAGAAAAACTGGGAAAAGAAATGAGAGAGATGCAGGAAAAACATGAAAATGAAGTCAGCAGCTTAGTCAAGGAAATCCAAAAAAAATGCTGAAGAAAATAGCATGCTAAAAACCAGATTAGGTCAAATGGATAAAACAGTTCAAAAATTATTGAGGAGAAGAATGCTTTAAAAATCAGAACTGGCCAGATAGAAAAAGAGATAAGAAAGCTCTCTGAGGAAAACAAATCCTTCAGACAAAGAATAGAAGTCAGGGAGATTGCCGAATTTACCAGAAATCAGGACTCAATACTTCAAAACCAAAAGAATTAAAAATTAGAAGAAAATGTGGAACATTTCATTGAAAAAAAACAACTGATATGGAAAACAGATTTAGGAAAGATAATTTAAAAATTATTGGAATACCTTAAAGTCATGATCAGGAAAAGAGCCTTGACATCATTTTCAAAGAATTGCTACAGGAAAATTGCCCTGATATCCTAGAAGCAGAGGGCAAAATAGAAATGGAGAGAATCCACCGATCTCCCCGAGAAAAAGATCTCAAAAAACCAACTCCCAGGAATATTATAGCCAAGTTCCAGAACTCCCAAGTCAAAGAGAAAATATTACAAGCAGCCAGAAGGACACGATTCAAATACTGTGGAGCTGCAATCAGGATCACACAGGACTTAGCAACAACTACATTAAAAGCTCATAGGGCTTGGAATATAATATACTGGAAGGCAAAAGAGCTTAGAATACAACCAAGAATCAACTACCCAGCAAAACTGAATATCCTCCTCCAGGGAAAAAGATGGACTTTCAATGAACCAGGGGAATTTCAAATGTTCCTGTTGGAATGGCCAGAGCTGAACAGAAGGTTTGATCTTCAAATACAGGACTCAGGTGAAGCATAGAGACTGGAGGAGAAGGGGAAAATATGAGGGACTTAATGATTATGAACTGCATATATTCCTGCATAGAAAAAATGACATTGATAATACTCATATGAGAAAGTAGAAGGAGCTTTTATAGATGAAGCACAGGAGAAAGCTGAATTTGAAGATAAATATGGTGTAAAATGGAGTCAATAGAAAAAAAGGGAAATGTAATGGGAGAAAGAAAAATGAGAGGAAGAATAGGCCAAGATATTTCACGTAATAAGATTTTTCTTTATTACAATGAGCTATTGCAATGATATGGAAGGAGGGGGAGGCAAGGGGGAATGATGGAATCTTGGCTCTCATCAGAGGTGGCTAGGAGAGGAAACAGCATATATACTCAATGGAGTATAGGCATCTGGAGTAAGAAGGAGAGAGGGGAGATGGGGGAAGGGGGAAGGGGTGGGGATGTGAATGATGGAGGAGAGGATGGACCATGGGGGTGAGAGCAGTCAGAAATAACACATTTTCTTTTTTACTTCTTGCAAGGGGCTGGGATTGGATGGCCTGTCCAGGACCATAGGGCCAGGTGGATGCTGGCAGTAAGGAGTGGTATGGGGGTTCGGGGCCTCTTGGCCCCAGGGCCAGGGATCTGTCTGCTGTGCCACTCAGCTACCCTACAGCAGAGTCAGAGTGACAGGAGAGAGAAAATATAGTACATGGTAATGGAGAAATACGAAAGGAGGGAGTTACAATCAGCAATGGCAACAGTGGAAAAATATGGAAGTAACTTTTGTGATGGATTTATCATAAAGAATGTGATTCACCTGTGACAGAGTTGGTGGTGTTGGAACACAGATTGAAGCACATTTTTTATTAATATTTTTTGGGGGAGGGTGCAGGGCAAATGGGGCTGGGTGGTCTTCCTGGGGCCACAGAGCAGGGTGATCGTTGGGTGTCTGAGGCTGGATTTGGACTCAGGTGCTCCTGGCTCAAGGGCCAGTACTCTGTCTTCCACCCAGCTGCCCCTACTATCATTACTATTTTATTTTATTTTGGGTCTTTTTTTTCCTTTTTTTTTGGTTTTTGCAGAGCAATGGGGTTGGGGTGGCTTGCATGTCACACAGCTGTGTGATTGTTGGGTGTACAGGGCTGGATATGGGCTCAGGTTCTCCTGGCTCTAGGGCTGGTGCTCTGTCCACTGTGCCACCTGGCCATACCTACAATTATTACTATTATTTTTTTAATTTTAATTTTTTCTCTCCCCTTTACTTTATCGCTCAAGCAAGTCTATATTTTTTTGGGGGGGAGGTAGTATTTTGTTTACTCTTAAACAAGGATATTTTATTAATGTATGAAAAAATTTGTACAAAATGAGAAAAAATAAATATTAAATAAAAAAGGAAAAAAGAGCAATCTATTGCTAACTGTCTCAGAGAGAGGGGAGAGGAGGAAAGGCTAGGAAGGAAGAGACATAGAATTTGGAGATCAAAACTTTTTTAAAAAATGTTTTAATATGTAAATGGGGAAAAATAAAATATATTATTTTTTCAAAAAGGAAAGTAATTGCAAGTTTAGTCTGATTGTAACTAGGAGAGAGAGAGAGAGAGAGAGAGAGAGAGAGAGAGAGAGAGAGAGAGAGAGAGAGAGAATTTCAAAGAGTTAGGATTCTATGGAAGGAAATACTATAGGGAAAATTGACCTAAGAGAAGTGGAAGGTTTTTCAGGAATAATATTCTGAAAACATGAACACAAATGAAGAAGATGAAGAAGAAAATTCAGGCTAGGGGAGGGGAAATTTCAAAAGATTCATTTTGTTTCCTGATGAACTTCTGGGATCATCACACAGTGATGGAGACTTACACAGTTTGCAATAACACATAACTAAGAATAACCATGAGTGCTATGGTCTTATCAAAAATATATCAGGAAAACTAAATAATAATAATAATCAGCTAAGGTTTTCAGACATGCTGAAGACAACAAAATGGTTACCTAAATTATGTTGAGAGACAAGAGAAGAAACACACAAAAGAAAGAGACATTGCTAGGGGTTGATAGATTAATAACGATTAATAATACAATTATTGGTTCCTATTTTGCTTCAAATTTCCCTACCAAGGAGATGCGGACAGGTAGAACAAAAATGCTTAATGGGAAATGAAAATCCATCACCAGTGAGGAAATGGACCTTTTTTTTTCCAAGTTTTTTGCAAGGCAATGGGGTTATGTGGCTTGCCCAAGGCCACACAGCTAGGTAATTATTAAGTGTCTGAGGTCGCATTTGAACTCAGGTACTCCTGACTCCAAGGCCAGTGCTCTATCCACTGCGCCACCTAGCTGCCCCAAAATTTCTCATTGTTGGACCTTTCTTTATTGACATCCAATCACCTGGCCCAGATGAACTTTATCTCAGGATATTGAAAGAACTTTCAGATATGGCTTCAGGACTGCTGTTGGTGATCTCTATATGGAAAATAGGGAGAGGAGCTAAAGAACTATTCACAAGTAATTGGAATTAGACACAGAAGATCTTTAAAACTAGATGATAGTCTCTGGGGATGTGCGATTTGAATGGCAGGTATATGAGGAATATAAAAGGGGTTTACAGCTTTCCATAAATATTTATTTTCAAATTTATATTATTTTTTAAATGATATGTATTATTTTATAACATATTCATTTCCAAATATAATGTCCCCCTCTCAGACAGTCATCCCTTATAACAAACAGTAATGGAAGAAGAGAGAGGGTAAAAAGAAATTCATAAAAAAAGTAACCAACACATCAATTTCTGTAAACACACACATTTCGCACCTGCAGTTCTCTACCTCTGCAATGATTGAGGGAGGGAGTATCTTTTCAATTACTCCCTAGAATCAAGATTAAACATTGTAATTACTTTGGGGTGTATATTCATTTTATAATTCTCTCTGGTTTACATTATGATAATCATTGTTTAGCTTTCTGGTCATTCTATATCAGTCCATGTAAGTCATCTTATACTTCTTTGAAGTCTTCATATTTAGTAAGTGTTATGGTGCAGTAATATTCCATTAACTTCATGTGCTACAACTTGGTTTACCATTCCCCTTTTGTTAGGTACCTATTTTTGTTTCCAGTTTTTTGTTAACAGACATAATCATTATAAATAGGTTGGTATATTTATCTCTGTATTTAACCTTTTTTGCAGCACTCAATTATCAGTGCAATCTTTGAGTCAAAATTAATAGGCATTTTAATTACTTTCTTTAGCATAATTTCAATTTCCAGAATGCTTATATTATATCAATTCACAGTTATGTAAACAGAATTTAAATGGGCCTGTCTTCTCTCAGCCCCCCTGACAATTATTACTTTTGTCATATTTCTAATTTGTTGAATATGAGATAAAAAAAACTTGGCTGTTTTGACTTGCATTTTTCATTATTAGCAACTGGAGCAACCTTCTGTTTTTTTTAAGAGTTGTTATATGGGAAGGGAGGAAGCAAAGATTTTTAAACAATTGTTTAGATGAGGGTGGGTGTGAGAAGTTAATAACAGTGAGCCAACAGGCTCAGTAGCCAAGAATGTTTCTGATTAAAAATTCAGTGAGTGAAGAATGTTTAGGAAAGAAGAAAGTAAGAACCTGAAATCCCAGAGCAAAGACTTCCTGGATATTCTTGAGAGAAACAGGAATCCAGGTCATATCATTAAGGACAAAAAGTTAAGACTATGTTTCACAGTGGGTGCCCAAGATGGCATGGGACCTCAAAACCATGTAATAACTTGATCAGTTAAGAGTCTTGGGATATTGAGTATGGAGAAGAGAAGACATAGGGGATGGACTAAACAGTTCCCTCCTATTCCCTCAAGTTTTGAAGAACTGTCTTGTGGAAGAATTAAATGCTTTCCCTGGTCCTTTAGATTCCTCAGACCACTAATTAGAAATAGTTGAGAGATATATTTTGGTTCAGTATAAGAGAAACCTCAAAAATGTTTATTGTGATCACAAAGTGGAATGCACTATTTCCTTAGTAGCTAGTTCTTCCTCAATGGAGGTTTTCTAAGAAGTTAATCTTGGGAAATGCCGACTGATGTCATTTTGTTCTGCTACAAACATGAAGATTATATCTTATGGCATTGCTTTTGGTAAATAAGCCATACTAGAACTTGCTAATAATGCCATTCTTGAGGGGGTTTTGTAGTTGAATATTTTTCTATATTTACTGAAAATTTTCTTCTTAATTTGGTCCTTTCCTTTTCATTTTGGATTTATTACCTTTTGTTGTGCTAAAGCTTTTTATTCTTAATCAAATCCATCCCAAATTAATTTGGTTATCTACAATTGCTTTGATTTGTTCAATGGATGAAAATTTTCTTACTTTTCATTATTATATAGAAAATAAGATTTTTTTCTTTCAATTATTTTGTTTTCTTTTAGATTATCATCTCATTTGAAACTGATTGCAGTATATAATGTAAAAGATGTAGGTAATTACTTTTTCTAGTTCATAATACATTGTAAATTTCCTAATATCTTCCTTGAATTCCCTAGAATTTAGCAAATATTAAATTATATTATTTTTTATTTTAATTATGAATTATACATTCAGTTCTATTGATTCAGTTCTCAAGTATCCACTTTTTTTTGGTTATGGCAAATAGCCTGATCACAATTCTCTATTCTTTTTTTTCTTTTAAACATTTTTCCCCCAGCTAAATACAAAAACAAGTATTAACATTTACTTCCAAAAGGTTGAGTTCCAAATTTTCTCCCTTCCTCCCACCCCATTCCCCTCATTGAGAAAGCAAGTTACTTGGTGTAGTTTAAAAATGTGTAGCTATGAAACATATTACTATAATAGTCATGTTGTAAAAGTACACATTCCCCACTCCCCCCAACCCACACAAAGAAAGAAAAACTTCAAAAAAAATAGAGAAAAAAAATGTGTTTCAGTTTGCATTCAGATACCATCAACTCTGTCTGGATGGATAGCATTCTTTATCATAAAACCATCGGAGAAATTGCTCCAATATTTTTTCCCCACAGTTGCTATTGCTAGTTGTATTTCCAACCATCCCCCCACCTCCATTTATTCTACTCTATCTTTTCATTCTGTCCCTCCTCAAAAGTATATTGTAACTTAATAATTACCTAGCTGTGTGGCCTTGGGCAAGCCACTTAACCCTGTTTGCCTTGCAAAAACCTAAAAAAAAATGAATAAAAGTATATTGTAGCTGACTGCCCTCTCACGTGATCTTCCCTCTCTTCTATCACCTATGCCCTACCTTCCCCCCCCCATCCCCTTTCTCCCATACTTTTCTTCTCCTATTTTCTTTTAGGGTAAGGAAGATTTCCATATCAAATTGAGTGTGTATGTTGGCCCTCCTGAGCCCTTACCCATGAGAGTGAAGGCTCACTCACTCCCCCCCCCCCATCTTCCCCTTTTTCTACTCTACTGCAAAAACTTTTTCTTGCCTCTTTTATTTGAACTAACTTACCCCATTCTAACTCTTCTTTTCCTTTATCCCAGTACATTCCTTTCTCAACCATTAACTCCATCTTTTTAATATATTATGCTTCAAATTCAACTCCCTCCTGTGCCTTATTGATATAAGTACCTTCTAACTGCCCTATAAATGAGAAGGTTCGTATGGGTTATCAGTATCATCTTCCCATGCAAGAATGCAACACAGTTCAACATCATTAAGTCCCTCATAATTTTCCCTTCCCATTGACTGACTCTCTCTCTCTCTCTCTCTCTCTCTCTCTCTCTCTCTCTCTCTCTCTCTGCTTCACCCAAGTCCTGTATTTAAAGATCAAACTTTCTGTTTAGCCCTGGTCTTTTCATCAGGAAAGTCTGAAAGTTCATTGAATATCCATTTTTTCCCCTGAAAGAGTATGTTCAGTTTTTCAGTTTTGCTGGGTGGTTGATTCTCAGTTGTAAACCAAGTTTTTGTGCCTTCCAAAATATATTCCAAAACCTAAGAACCCTTAATGTAGAAATGGTTAAATCTTGTGTTATCCTGACCATAGCTCTATGATTTTTGAACTGTTTCATTCTTTTTGCAAGACAATGAGTTAAGTGACTTATCCAAGGTCACACAGCTAGAGAATTATTAAGTGTCTGAGAATGGAATTGAATTCATGTCCTACTGAGTCCAGAGTCAGTGCTCTATCCACTGTATCACTCAGCTGTCCCTTGAATTATTTCTTTCTGGCTCCTTGTAATATTTTATCCTTGACTTGGGTCAAATTTGGCTGTAGTATTCCTGAGAAATTTTCATTTTGGGATCTCTTTTAGGAGGTGATTAGTGGATTCTTTCGATTTTTATTTTACCCTCTGCTTCTAGGATATTAAGGTAGTTTTCCTGTATTGTTTCTTGAAAAATGAAGTCAAGGCTCTTTTTTTCAAT
Organism: Macrotis lagotis; assembly: GCF_037893015.1. Classification (NCBI taxonomy): domain Eukaryota; kingdom Metazoa; phylum Chordata; class Mammalia; order Peramelemorphia; family Peramelidae; genus Macrotis; species Macrotis lagotis. The sequence continues at coordinate 275,384,986 of NC_133659.1, read as the reverse complement.
TATGATTTTCAAGTAGTTCTATGATTGTTCAATTATTTCTCCTGTTTTCCAGGTCAGTTGTTTTTTCCAATGAGATATTTCACATTTTATTCTAGTTTTTCATTCTTTTGGTTTTGTTTTATTGTTTCTTGATTTTCACAGTCATCACCTTCCCTTAGCTCCATTCTACATTTGAAGAAATTATTTTCTTCAGAGAGCTTTTGTATCTCCTTTTCCATCTGGCCAATTCTTTTTTTTGAAGACATTCTTCTCCTTATTAAACTGCTTTTTTTCCTTTTGACTCAAACTTCTTTTTAAGATGTTATTTTCTTCAGTATTTTTTGGTAATTCCTTCACCAAACTACTGAATTGGTTTTCATGATTTTCCAACATTGCTCTCATTTCTCTTCCTAATTTTTCCTTTACTTCCCTTATTTGATTTTCAAAATCTTTTTTGAGCTCTTCCATAGCCTGAGACCAATTCATATTTTTCTTGGAGGATTTGGATTCAGAAGTTTTGACTTTGTTTTGTTCTGAGTGTGTATTTTGATCCTCCATAAGGCCAAAGTAATTGTCTATGGTTGGATTATCTTTTCTTCTGTTGTTTGTTCATTTCCCCAGCCTATGACTTGATTTTTTTTTGTTTTTTGCAAGGCAGTAAGGTTAAGTGACTTGCTCAAGGTCACACAGTTAGGTGATTATTAAGTGTCTGAGGTTGAATTTGAACTCAGGTCCTCCTGACTCCAGGGCTGGTGATCTATCCACTGTAATACCTAGCTGCCCCCTATTTTAATTTTAACTCTTTGTCAAAGTGAAGCCCTTTTTCCAGGGTGGAGGATATACTCCTAAGCTTTTGAAGACTATTTTCAGGGACATTCCCCAGTGACCTGCAAGTTCTCAATTCCTCCAGAGTCTTATGAGAGACTCTGGTCATTCTCCTGTGGGTGACCACAAACCTTCCCCCTTCTGCCCTGGAGCTGTGAGGAGGGTCCCTGCTCTACTGCAGGCTGTAAACATTTTTTCCTGAGAATGGGTCTCTAGATTGCCACCTTGACATCTTCTCTCCAGGAAAATGTAAGCTCCTTGAGGTCAGGATCTATTTTTTTTCTTTTTATCTTTCAGTCCCAAGAGCCTAACCCAATGTTTGATCCAAAGCTGGCACATCATACTTCTTAGATTGAACCAAAGCAGGTTGGAAGTTGTCATCTATATGTAGTAAGAGTTAATGCCCATTGTTTTTGCTTTGAGGAAAATTTATATGGCTTAATAATTTAAAAAAAAATTCATACTAGATTGAATCAGCCATCCTGAAAAGTGCTAGTGTGATCTTTCCCTGCTCTATACAAGGCTGTCTGTGAGTGACAATAAGCATTACCTGAACCGTAATGCCCAATCTCCAGTTTTCAATAGCTCTAGTTCCATTTGGGTCCCATCAGAAATAATAAAATCAGGCAAGCAAACAGAGATTTCTCTTCCCTCCTTGAAAATTTTTAATAAAACTTCTTGAACAACAGAACTGGATTTCTCCAAAGGCTGAAATTAAAGAGATAAGATAGAAGATTACTCACTTGTCAGTCTGCTCCAAATTATGTATCATATGTATCATCAATAGACATCCAAGTGGATTTTCCTAAATCAGCCAGAAATTCAAGAGCCTTCATCTAGAGCTTTAAATAAAAAAAAAAAAGGCAAGAAGAGAAAAAGGAACACAGAATTAACTAGATAGGAGCAAGGAGGAGCAAACAAATACTTTATTCTCAGTTACAAGTTAAATGTGAACAGAATTGGTTTTCACTTGCAATAATCTGTGGGGAAGGAATAGGGCTGGAGTAGAGATGTTAGTGTTGGGAAAGAACGGGGAGTGGGGGATTGGATATGTTTGAATCAGCCCCTCTAGTTTAGGTTATCCAGTGACTGTTTAATCACTCCATCCATTTATCTCTCTTCTAGAGAAATTCATGCTGCAAGCTTCCAGCTTTTCTATTAATTCATTCATTCACATTTATTTATTGGCTCATTTATTTATATGTATGTGTAAATATACAAATGCCAGCATATCAAAATATATTTACATATAAATGCAAACATAATAAAATATACTTATTATTATATACTTTATTATTAATTTTATATAAATATGTAATATGGATTTTTATGTTTATGTTTATGTTTATATACTTATTGGTTTGTTTGTTTTTCCTGAAATACATGCAAGTACTACACATTGAGGCCCTGGGTAGGTTCTACTTGGTGTAGGGGATGTAGAGTACAGGGAATGGGGGTAGGTCAGGGAAATACTTAGCAAAAGAAGCTTTGCTACAGGTAGGGATGAGAGGCACCTTTTAGTTTCTTACTTCAAATAATTATTCTTGTTGACAAAATACTAAACTCTGTTTTTTCTATACTGCTGACAGATTGCAAGTAATGTCAGGACTCTAATTTTATCACTCTGGGGCAAAATCCTCAACACACTGCCCTAGTTGCAACTCTCTGAAACCTGTCTTGGTTTGCATGGATATATTTGTCTTGAAATGAAAGAGTTTGGTCAAAATCTTTGGGTTATAAATTTGTATCCAAGTTGGATAGTTCTTTTTTACAATACAGATTTTAGAATTCTTCTGATGATAAAATTGTTTAATTCATTTAAAAGGTTGGCCATTTATTTAATGCTGAAATCTAAACAAAAATGGACTGGAAATTGGGAGGAAGATATATATTGTGTGTGGGGAATATGACCATAAATCTCTCTTCAGTTGTCAATGAATCTCCAGGGCAATTCTACCTCTCAAACCTGTTTTGGCAGGGTGGAGATGTAAATAGATTTCAACCATAAGTTATATTCATGTGCAACCCTAGTGCTTTTCTCCCCAATAGGGAGATGGTTCTTATCAGTGAAAACCATTGGGGGGGATGCCACAGAACATAGAGAGATGATGGTACTCCTTTAGGGGCACCCACATTTGACTGAATGTTTTGGGTCCCCAAGTAGATTGTAAATTGCAAAAATCATTTGGGGAGGTCTACCTTATACTTGTTTGTGCTATATTTGGTGTCTAGCACAATGTTTTCACATATATTTAACAAATTGATAAATAATAACCAATTTATTTTTAGGAGTTTTTTGCATATTTTGATAATCAGGCCCTAATGTAGACTTGATTCACTTTATAAAATGGGGGAAAAACATTATCTTTAAGGCTTGAAATATGAAATCATCATGGATCTAGCACTAAAAGGGGCTTTTAAAGGATATATAATCCCATTTTCTTATTTCACAGTTGAGGAGACTGAGTCTCACAGAGTTCAACTGAATTGACCTAGGTCATATAACTAGTAAATGTCAGAATGAAGATTCGAACCCAAGTCTTCTTGACTCTTAGATCAACATTGTGCTATGCTGACTCTAATTCCTCATTTTACAGATGAAAAAAATAAGATGAGAAAATAAGTGAATTGTTATCATATAGTTCAAGAAAGACCATAACTGAATATTGACAATCTGAATTTAATGTTTGGACTCTTTCCATTGCAGCATGCTGATGTTTTTCTTTGTTAATTAAACTCAATTCAACTCAGTTCAATTCACTAAGCATGTACTAGGGACTTACTATGAACATGATGGGACAGAAGTGAGATATAGAGTGAATAAAAAGCCAGCTTCAAAATCATCAGGACTTGGACTGAGTCCTACTTCTGATCTAACCTGACTCTGGGATCCTGTGAAAATCACTGTCTCTCAGTGTACCAGGTAACTCTCTAGAACTATATGTGGCAGAGTAGATGCTGACATGCATTGGTAGAAAGTGTGTACTTACCCAGGAGTTACCTATATAGCAATAAAATCACAAGTCCAGTGCCTATGTATAAGCTACTATGCTAGAAGCTAGAGATAGAAAGAAATGGATAAAAAAAAAAGCAACTTCTGCCCTCAAGGAGTTTACACTCTATTTGGAATATAATGTGTACATGAGTACCTTTATAAGTGAGGTAATTTGAGGATGGGAAGAACACTAAAATGCTAAAAGGATCAGAAGATGGCACCACACCTAAGACTGAAGGAAGTAAAGATGTGGAGTTGAGGAGGGAATGAAGCCTCAGGTTGGCACCCCTACTGAAAATGACTAAATAAAAAGGTGGCCTGTTGCCAGTGTTCATTGGGCAGTAGCTTCAGATTGCCAGCCTTCATCAAGGGTCATTAAATCTAAATGAGAGGCTACCACTCTAATGCAGTGACAGTAATAAATTGGTTCTGGCATCAGCCGCTGCTGTTTTTGAGAGCAATTTTCATGATTGGACATTAACACTCACCTGCTGATTAGCAGCTCCAAGCTCTGTCTATTGTCTAACTTGTCTAGTTTGAGCATTAGGACAATCAATTCATTTCCCCCCCCCTTCTACATTAGCAGGATAGTGGTTTTGCTCATAAATGATGGGTCTCAAACAATTGTTAAGATACAAGGGTTGAGTGCAGCCCTTCTAATCTAATTGATATCCACTCTTCAACCTGTGAACAATGTTTTTGATTAGACACACAGCCATAGTCACACCCTCTCTCTTCTAGTTGCTCTCCCAGCCTCAGGTCTCTCTTCATTATAATTTATCCCTCACTCAGTAATTTTCCTAAAACAGATCTGAGCAGGTCATCTTACCCTCCGAGTCAATAACTTCTTTTGTTTTTTAGTTATTTCAGTTTTCTCCAACTCTTTATGATCCCATTTGAGGTTTTCTTGGCAAAGATACTGGAGTGCTTTGTTATTGCCCTTTCCAATTCATTTTTATAGATGAGAAAATTGAGGCAAATGGGGTTAAATGACTTTCCTGGATTCACACATCTAGTAAGTGTCTAAGGATGGGTTTGCAGGAAGATGAGTCTTGGGAAGATAATTCCAAGTCTGATTTTCTATCTACTGAGACACCTGCTGTCTACCACTTTCCCTCCCCCCAAAAAACCCCCTCTGTGGTGAGGCATTTGTTAGTTATTCTTCTTGACATCATTTAAGGCTCTCTGGGCAAAGATCCTGAAGGGGTTCATTATTTTATTTCCCAGCTCATTTTACAGAAATGGAAATTGAGGCAAAAAGGGTAAAATAATTTGCCCAGGATCACCAACTAATCATTGTTTAAGGCCAGATTTGAACTCAGGAAGATGAGTCTTCTTGACTTCAGGCTTGATGGCCTAACCATTTTATCACTCCATCCATTTTTTTAGGTTTTTGCAAGGCAAATGAAGTTAAGTGGCTTGCCCAAGGTTACACAGCTAGGTAATTATTAAGTGTCTGAGGCTGGATACTCAGGTACTGAATACTCAGTACTCAGGTACTCCTGACTCCAGGGCTGGTGCTCTATCCACTGCATCACCTAGCCACCTCATCTTTTCAGTTTTAAAAAAGAAGAAAGATAGGAATTTGTCTCATGATTTAATGACTATGGTGAATACCATGTGAAGAGTTTCTTTCCAATGTAGATCAACATCTTTTCTCTAATTTATTGTCTTAGAGAGTTAAAAGACTCAGTGACTTGTCCAAGATGCCATAACAGATGTATGTCAGAAGTAAGACATGAACCCATTGGGTCTTCCTGTGTCTAAGAGTGTTTCTCTATCTGGAATATATTTTTTCCCTCAAGGCAGAAAAACAGACAGTACTGAAATTGCTTATTTTTATGGAACTCACATAGAGTATGCTTATTGTTTCCCAATTTCTCTTCCAGGCAAAATGTTCAAGGTCTTTGCCATTGAATTGTTGGGACTGAACCCACCGAAGAAAATACGTATTAACTTCCTTGAGAGTCAAGAATTAATGAAAATAACTTGAAATCATAATTGACTTGGGATTTGGTGAAATTTTAGTTCAAATTAAACATGTAAATATTATCAATGTCATCCATTAAAGTGGTTTGGGGGTTTTAGGGAATCATTCAATAACAAGGAAATTTGGGGGGAGGGAGTGGGTAGGATCATAGATTTAGAGTTGGAAGAGACCTCAGAGATTATTGAGACCCACTCTTCAATTTACAGAGAACGAAAATGTGTCTCACACACAAGTTAATTAACTTGTCCAAAGTCATCATTTCATAATGAAGGATTAAAAAAGCATTTATTAATGCTGAGAACACAAATATGAAAACTAAGCCAATTCCTGCCCTGAAGAAGCTTAATAGGTGAAGAAAGCATCACTATAAAGGAGTGGTGGTCTGGGAAGGGAGTTTTGCTCTGGGAAGTCATAGAAATGGTGCATTGATGGAATTTCCAGAGAGAGTGATACAATTGATTTGATTACTGAGTCTAGAGCAAAGCAGCATTGGAGAGGTCAGAACAGATTGAATTAAGAAGGTAGCAATCAAATTGGGTTTTTCAAGTAGACGAAGGAATTTGACAGGCAAAAAAGGTAGGTAGATAATGGATTCCAGATAGAGTGAATAGTATGAGAAAAGGTGGAATAGTGCTAGGAAAATTATGTGTTCTTGGATAACTGAATAGAAGCTGAGGGCATGGAATGTAATAATATATAATAATGATGAAATAAAGTCAACTGATTATGGATAATCTTAAATGGAGATTTGAGTTCAATCTTAAAAGGAGATTGAATTTCACCCAGTGGGTAAGGGGATGGCACCATTAGAATTTTCTTGAGCAGAGAAATAATGTGATCAGATTTATTTCTAAAAGTATTATTTTAGAGATAGAATGAAGAACTGAAGAATATAGGAAAATAAGAGTATAAAGAATTTTTCATATATTGTTGAAGTAGTTTAAGCAATTGATAAAGAAGGTGATGATAGTAATAATAGAAAACAAGTGAGAAAAAGTTATCTGAATGTATATAACATCTGCAGTCATATAATCAATGTCAAAGTGAGGATTCAAAACCAAGTCTCTTTACTCTAGTAATCTATCTAGACTACTACCTACTGCTTCTTTGGTCTTCAGGTCATGACAAAGTAGGAGAAAGTCTATTGTGGATTCTAAGAGAGGCCATTCCCTGTACTTGGTGTGGTTAGTTAGGAAATAAGCATTTATTAAGTGCCTACTATATGCTAATTACTGAAACAGTAAAGGAAGACAAAAGCCAGTCCCTTTCCCTGAGAAGTCTAATAGGGAGAAACCATGTAAACAAATATGTACAAAGATGTTATATTATATAAGCACTAGAATTATTAAGAGGGTTTAAGAATGTTGGGGTTTTTTTGTAGAATATGGGATCTTAGCTGAGACTTGAAGTCAAGGAAATTAGTAGGTGGAGATGAGGAGAGAGAGAGAGAGAGAGTATTCTGGGTAGATAAAATGTCCAAAGTTGAGAGATGAAGTAGCTTGTTCAAGGAACATCAAGGAGACCAATGTCATTGGACTGAAGAACATACTGGGGAATAGAAGGTGGAGAATACAAGAAAGGAATGTGTGAGTTTGTTATTATATCACTGGTGAGTAGAGAAAGTGGCATAGTCAGACCTGGGCTTCAGGAAAAAATCACTTTGGCAGGTAAATGGGGAACAGATTGGAGGAGAGAAAAACTTGAGGCAACAGACTTGATCTGAGGTGTGAAAATTCAGTCTGAGGGACTGGGAGGATGGTGGTACCCTTGACAGTATTTGGGGAAGTTTAGGAAGGGGGATATTGAGGGGAAAGATAATTTCAGTTCTGGACATGATGGGTTTAAGATGACTGAAAGACTGTTGGAGATGAAAGACTATATATGGGCCAACAGAGAGGGAAAGTCTGGATAATTTGATTTGAGGATGAGCAGCATAGGGATGATGATTAAATCCAACACTGTTGTCTTGTCACTTAATTTTGCTTAATTGTTTTTCTTTGTTACAAATGAGGCTTCTATTCAAAGAGAGTACATTGGGAATTGACAATATAAAGAATAAGAGCCATCAATAAAACCTGCCCAAAGTTTCTTTGCCCTTTTCCTAAGAATTTAATGGGAAAGGAAATGTATTTTTTTAAACACATATGCTCTTTCATACAAACCCATCCCCATAAATCTTTGCTAAGTAAACCTAGAGGTTTACATGATGTTTGTGAGCTCCTTGAGAAAAGAATGTTTTTGTCTTTCATTTTATGTAACTCTAGTGATTAGCATAGAAGTGGCCAAGAGGACTCATCTTCCTGAATCTGGACTAAGACACTTGCTAGCTGTGTGACATTGGTCAAGTCACTTAACCTCATTTGCCCCAGTTTCCTTATTTGTAAAATGAGCTGGAGAAGGAAATAGCAAACCTCTGCATGAAAACCCCAAATGGGGTCATGAAGAGTTGCATTTGACCAAAAACAACATAGCAACCAAAAAATGGTACAAAGCAGGTACTTAATGAATACCTAATTGGTTTTAAAAGAAAAATGTTTACAACTTCTCTGTTTTTCATCATCCCTGATGGAGGAGCCTTTTGTCTTTTCTTTGGTTTTGTTTTGAAGAATAAGAGAAATACCATATAAGGTGCTCCTTAACTTTGGGGCCCAAAATTTGAAAAAAAAAATATATCACACAAAGTTATTGAACTCAAGTTTTATTTGTCATGAAATTCAAGGACCTGCTCATAGCTTTCAGGCATTTTGGGGGGCAACTTTGGTGCATGGATGCATGCTTAGTCCATTTCATTTCATGAATCTGAAGAACCAATTGTGTCTTGCTTTGAAATCAGTCATTTATTTTTCCTCACAGTTCTTGCCTGCTGCTGAACCTTCTTTATGGACACAGGAATTCCAATAGCCTTCTGCTCTTTAATCCATATCTTCAATTCTCTCTGTAATTCACACCATTTGGCTGCCTTGCATCTATTGGCTTTCTGCCAGGGTCTTTTCAGTAGAATTTCTTCTTCCCAGAACCAGTCTTGGATTATGTTCTCAGTAGCAGGAGGACCAAACTCATGTTCGGTGGCTTAATTTCCATTCACTTTTGCAAAATGAATCACTTTGAACTTGAATTCAGCATTGTAGGAAAATCTTTTCTGAGCTGTTTCTGGGCATAATGTGGCAAAACATCACCTAATATATTGCTAACAAATGAGAAACAGTGAGCACAAAGACAACAAGTGGGAAAAAGTGGGAAATGCAAGTAAAAAATCTATAACCACTGTAAAAGATGTTCCCAGTTTTTAGACCCCAAATTATTCAAAAAATGCATCTTATGGGGAAATATGGCACTCTCTATAGGGGAGTTGCCCTTCAGAAGGCAAATCAGCTCATCTTAAAACTCTGTGAGATGAGTGGTTAGATTAGGGGTTCTAACCTCAAAGTGCTTCAGAAGTATTGGACTACTATTACTACTGTAATTATTATTTGCTGATTTACTATAACCATAGTACCCTATAGCCAAACTCAGGCTAATCTGTTCAATATTCCTGGATCCAAGATTTATATGCACAATAATACTGGTTAATATTGATACTAAACTTTATGGTTCACAAATCATTTCACATGTTATTTCATTTGATTCTTATAACAATGCTATTTTCTTTACTTTACAGGCAAGAAAATTGAGGCTGAGAGATACTAAATGATGTGTTTAGGGGTCACCCAAGTGACTGGCAGGATGCAGACTCAATCTTTCCAGACTTCAAAGCCAACAGTCAACCATGGCACCCACCAGGTGATCCCAAGAGCCTCCTACATGGAAGTAACTCCATCAGTATTAAGGAGTTGGTTTATTGTGACACACGAAGCTGACATAATTACCCTAGAATTGCCTCCTCTGCCACTTTTACAAGCATTCTTGCCAACTATGTAGATAAACTCAAATATATCTCTCAGTCCTCAACAACTTCAACCGGCCCAATGCCAACTGATCTGAGTTATGGTAAAGCCCAGTTCTGTTCAGGTCTTTGTGTTGTGTTTGAGTTCCAGAGTGTGAAAGCTTATCTGCATTCAGGAAAATAAGAAATCTTCCTATGTTGTTTTTATTTCTGCCTTTTCAATTAATTAATTTAAGCCCTGATAGGATTAAAATAATGACAGGAGTTTAGAAAAACAATCAGTTTAGTGATCAAAAATAGAAGTCACCAAATCACTAGTTGTTGAAAATTTCTCTCTCTCTCTCTCTCTCTCTCTCTCTCTCTCTCTCTCTCTCTCTCTCTCTGTGTGTGTGTGTGTGTGTGTGTGTACACAATATTTTATTAGCTGTCACTTTTTAGTCTGACAGCTGCAATCCAAAAACTCAAGTTTATTTCTTAGTCTAACACTTTTCATGCCAATGAAGTATTTGGAATAAGGAAGTGTTTGGAATGAATTAAGAAAGGAACTATTACCTGCATTTCTTCCTTGTCCCATTTTAATTGATTAGTCCCTGAATGTACAGATGGATTGGAGTAACCTTGGAATAACCAGCTTCTTGCTGGTTCTAAAAACTCAGAAGAAGGAGTCAGTCCACCTGGGGTTAGTTCCTGAAGTGAGCTTCTCACTCTGAGATGTAGAGTCTTATCTGATGGAGAACTGCTAATGCTTTTATGATAAGTGCAATATTTGAAAAACACAATTAAACATTTTTGAAGTTTGTTAATTACTACATAGAAATATATGCATAAAGGCAGGTGTTTGTTGTTATTGTTGTTTGTTCTTTGTACTGGAAGAAGATCATGGTATCAGTGAGGTGATGCCATAACATGAATGTGAATTGGATTTGAATGAGGAGTGCAGCGCTAAGTCACCAGACTCATTATCTCCTCTGGAGACATCTGAGTCCAGAGACCAGAAATGGATCAGGATGACTGGAGAATTGTCCAGGGTTACGTAGCCAATAAGTGTGAAATAGTGGAGAATCTTTGCCAATTAATAAGCATTTAAGTGCTCACTATAGGCCATTCACTGTGCCAAGTACTTGGGATAAAAAACTAAAAAAAAATAGATGCTTCCCTCAAGGAACTTCCATTCCTCTGCTGAGAAAATTTACAAATTCTTGGGTCAGACTGATTTCAGGGTCAGATTGATTCAATCTTGTATCTCCTCTTTAATACAACTAGGTGGTTCAGTGAAGAGAGTGATAGATCTGTAATCAGGAAAATCTGAATCAAATCTGGCCTCAGTCACATGTTTCCTCCTCTGTAAAATAGAATGGAGAAAAAAGTGTCAAGCCACTCCAACCAAGAAAACCCCAAATGGGATCAAAAAGAGTCAGGTTTGACTAAAAAACAGCTGGATAATAACTCTCTTTAGTTCCTAAGAATCAAATTCTCCAAAAATATCACTTTTGCCAAAAGGACATTGCCCATCCCTTCCAAGGAATATCTACCTATATTTGATTAATATTGTATTTTAGATCATTGACCTATGACAAAGGTGGGCTAGAGCCAATTCATACTAGCCCATCACTTGTCTCTTAAATTTGCAATGAAATCATCTACAACTTTGGAAAATCTATACAAATCAGGAATCAGGCTTGATTTATTGTTTTCTGGATTGTCTAGACCTAAGAAAGTGATGGAGAAAATGTTACTGATGTAGCTCAGAATCCCGCCTCAGAGAGCCAATTTTTAAACATTTACCAGCATACCCTTGGAATGAACCGTGATTATTGAGAGCAGTCAGAAAAAAATGAAAATGGAAATTCCTTCTCTTATTTCATACGTGAATTTCTGTGACTCTTAAAATGTGGTTAAAATATCTAATAGATATAAGAAATAAGAAATAGAGGTAGTTAAGTGACTCAGGCAGATCTGAGTTCAAATGTGATTCATATACCTATTACTAGTTATGTGACCCTGAATGAATCACTTAATTTCAACAGTCTTCAAAAGGAAAAAAGAAAAGAAAAAGAAATAGATCTAAGTAAAATACCTAAGAATAGATGGTTTCATTTGATAGTAAAGACACAAGAGTCTACAAGGTACTGCCTTCAATTTTTAGAACAATGTAGATAGCAATAAGAGTTTTCATTTATACATTGTTTGAAAACAGTGTAGCAAGGACCAGTAGCTTCAGGGTAAGAATTGGTAACTTCCTTGGCTTCTCTGCAATTATTATTCGTTTTACCCTTGGGGCTCTCAGTGATTAAATGATTCTTCTAGACTGGTATAGCCAGTATGAGTCAGAGACAGAACTTGAATCCAGGTCCTCTTAGCTCTGTGACTATTTCTCTATTTGTTAAGTCACATTTCCACTATTACTTGGGGTAGTGGGGGGAGTAGCTTGGGGTTGTGGGGTTAGAAGCAATCTGAAGGAAGGAAAAATATCAGCTTTGTGATACAATCAATGATGGATTGACGAGTCAAAGGACTTGAGTTTAAATTTTGCCTCTAATGATAACTATCTGTTTGAGTTTGAGAAAGTCCCTTAATTTCCCTGGGTCTCAGCTTCCTCATCTCTTAATTGAGGAAGTAGGAGAGAGAGAGAGCCTTTGAGGTCTCATTCAGGTTTAGTGTGGGAATCTGTACATTCTTTCACCACCTGCCTTATTAGGTTGTTGGGAAGAGAAAAATGAGACAGCATCCATAAAGTGTTTTAAAGTATTGCATAAATGAAAACTCTTACTGTTGTCCATATTTCATTGAAAACTGAAGGCAGTTACCTTTTAGTATCTCTGGCACTTTACTGCCAAATGAAGTGTTTCTGAGGTATTTTATTTGTACCTATTTCTTTTTTCTTATGACTATTGTATATTTTAACCTCATTTAATTAGAAAGAATATGAAACCCAGAGTTTCCTCTGTGCATTTTGTTACATATAGACCCAACTGCAATCATTCCTGTGTGCTCCTGCCCACTTATACTAAATATACTAGTACAGAAAGCATCTGGCATTTTGGTGAAAAGAGAATAAATTTGGAATCAGGAAAGACTTGAGTTCAAATCCCACTAGTGATACCAGTCATATTAACATGGTCAAACCAATCAACTAATTAATCAACAGGCATTTTTAAAAGGACTTATTCAACATTAAGCGCTGTATTAAAGACTGGAAATACAAAGAGAAAAGTTATATAGACCCTGCCATCATGGAATTTATAGTTTAATAGGTGAGTTTGCCTGTATGTGGTTGAGTTGTGTCTAACTCTTTATGATCCCATTTGGGGTTTTCTTGGCAACAATATTGGATTGCTTTCCTTCTCCAGTTCATTTTACAGATGGGGAACCAAGGCAATAGGGTTAACTGACTTGTACAGGGTTACAGAGCAAGCAATTGTCTGAGGCTGTATTTGAGTTCAGGAAGAATCATCTAGCTGCCCAGTTGCCTGAGTTAGGAAGATCTGAATTCAAATACTTGAGTAGAGGTTGTTCAGACAACCCCCACCCCCACCCATACACACACACACACACACACACACACACACACACACACACACACACACACATATACACGACTGAATGTATAGCTGGAACAGGGCTACAGGGCTATATATATATGATACTTTAAGGTTTGTAAAACACTTCACATTTTTTATCTCATTTCCTCACAGTCTTATGAAGTAGGTGCTATTATTATGGTCATTTTACAGATGAGAAAACTGAGACACAGAGAGACTAAATGACTTGTTTAGGGTCACAAAGGTACCAAGTCTCTTAGACAGGATAGAATTCAGGTCTTTCTTACTCTAAATTCATCACTTTTCCAATCTTTGATGATTTCATAGACTTTTCATGTTTCTATGCTTTCATCATATCCTCAAATATTCTTTCTGTCTTAAAATTCTATGGGCTAAGTGAAATAGTAAGAAATAATCACCAAAATAAGAAGTAATACATAAAAGAGAGAATAAATTGATAGGGTCTAGATTTATGATTTCAATGGTATAAAAGCTCCTTATCCTATATCAAGGCATGATACTGTAATTCTGTAGGGGTATACTAGTAAATATGTAACAACCAGCTCTCTGAATGGGAAAAATGAATATAGGACATTAATATGCTAACTATACCATTATATTAAATATTATATTATATAATCATAAATTTAATATTAATTATTAGCATTTTCTTATCATTTTCTTAAATCTAGACAACCAATAAAGCAACAACCCTTATTTGTAGAGTAAATGCTTGCACTGAAAATTCAACAATTGACTCTCCCAAGTCCTTGTACTGACTCTGGTACACCCTTGATTTCTTATAATATATAGTCTTAGAGAGCTGCCCACAGAACTGAAAAATTAAGAAATCCTTACAGAGTCTTACAACCAGTGTGTATTAAAGGTCAGAACTGAAGCAAAATCTTCCTGGCTTAAAGGATAGGACTCTCTACACTATGTCACATTTATTCTCTTAAAATTCTTGAATGTTATAATGTTATAAGATTAAGATTCCTTATGGGTTTCCCCAAATTCTTTACTTCATTGACATTCTTAATAGGTACCATAGTAAAAATATTCTTGTTTGTCCTACATCATCTCCCACTTCATTTTCTTGCTTACATGTACTGTCTATCATTGTTTCTCCATCAGTACAAAATCCTTGCTTAGAGCCTTGAATCTAGGTATTGATGGTTCACAAACAGTATAGCGAATAGGATGTTTGACTTGGGATCAAGAAGACCCCTATTCAAATCCCACCTTAAAAACTAACACTGAGATCCTGGGTGAGTCACATCTATTTTCAAGCTTCTTCCTCATCTTTAGAGGCAACTAGGTGGTTCAGTAGGTAAAACACTGGACCTGAAGTCAAGAATGCTCATATTCATGAGTTCAAATCTAACCTCAGTCACTTACTAGTTAGCTTATCACTTAATCTCACTTGCCTCTTCTATAAAATGAGCTAAATAAAAAAATGGCAAATCAGTCCAGTATCCTTGACAAGAAAACTCCAAATGGGTTGACAAAGAGTTGGACATGACTAATACACCTGAACAACAAAATAGCATCTATTTTCCAGGGTAGTAGTGAAGAACAAGTGAGATAACACATATGTCAAGTGTTTTGCAAACTTTAAGGTGTTAATTATTATGATGATTATGATGATGAATATTATTATTACAAATGGGTCAGCTTAGGCTGTCATCTGAATGAGAAATGGCTAAGCAGATTATTGTATATAAATGTAATGGAATTCAATTAATGTCCCATTAAAAAATGACAAAATAGATGATTTCAGAGTAAATTAAGAAGATTTTTATGAACTGACATCCCTTGCAAGGAATACAAGAGAGCGATTTATACAATGACAACAAAATTATAAATAAAAATAACCTTGAAAAGCACCAGAACTCTTATCAATCAGATAATAAACCATGAGTTACAACATCCTGAAGAGAAAACACAGCACTCACCTCTTGCCAGTAAGGTGATGAATTTAATATGCAAAAAGAGCAATATTTCAGGCATGATCTCTTTGGAAATTTGTTTTGCTAGACTGGGATTTTATTTCCCATTGTTTTTATTTTTCTGTTGCTGTTGTTCTAGAGTGTGGAGCAGATTATAAATACATGTTTGAATAAATAAATATGTTCATTTAAAACCATAACAAATGAATGAGAGGATCAAGCCTGTGAATAAGGCTGACTAGTTGCGCTTTCTTTGACCTATTCTGCATTTGGAGACTTGGATCCTTGCCAAGAGAAAATGGATCTTCTCACTTTCTCTCATGCTCAGGCAGCAACAGAAGGGCATTACCTCTCTCACACACACAGCCAATGTCCTTCACCCTCCCCCATCACTCTCTGTTACTGCCTTTCCAATCTCCTGGGAAATCTGTCTTTTCCCCATTAGGAAAGAAAGCTATGTCATCATTCTCCCATTCCAAAATTCAGTGGGGGAAAATACCCATTGAATTTGTCTAGTTGATTCTGCCCTGCTCTTTTGGACTAATACCCTAGATGCCAATATGTCTGTCCTTCTTCCAAAGGAGGGGGGATTTAGATCTTAGAGCTCAGGGAGAGCTGACTTTGCCTGTGACTGTTGATAGAAAGGCTCCAGTGTCAGCATGCCAGACTCTAGTGCCTTAGCTTCTCCCCTCCCTCAGCATTCTCTTCCCTACTAAAAAGAGTTAATCATTTTTAATGGCTCTCTTTAACTGCAACATAACCAGGTTTCCTAGCTAGAATCATCTGTGGGCTCATTGGTTGCTGTGCTTACCATATAAGGTCTGTGAGAAGGGAAGATTCTGAGTCTGGTACACACAGCAGGAATTCTCCTGTCAGTCTGAAGTATACTGGCTATGTTTAGTAACAGTCACATGGGAACAGCAGCTTTAGTATGGGAATGGGTTACTTGAATGCAGATGTGGAGTGAATCCACCCAATTCCTCCTGAATCCTATAGATTGCTACAAAGTTGGATTCTGGTTTGGAATCATCTGAACAGAGTTTTTGTTTTGTTGTTTTTGCAAGCAAAAGGGGAAAAACATTTTAATATTCTAAGATCCATTGTTCTTTAATAGGGAAAAACATAATTGCTTTAAAGTAAAACTCCCCAAATATCTTTCTTTCATACTTCATTTTCTCTTCAGTTCAATTAATCAACTATTTTTTACCAGTGGATTTATCAATTAATTTTTCTTGTAATGTAACATATCCCATGATGTAATACATAACAACTCTAGTTAAATACATTAATTGTTTAATCTTTGATTTCACTCATCTAGGAATGGGTACAATGAACCTATTCACTCTTGTTTTGAAGGAAACATTTCTTTGGAAAATGAAAGAACTAATAATAGCTAGTAGAAGTTCTATGCCATGAAATCTGCCTTTATTTTTGTAAATAAAGTCCCCAAATGTAGTTATAATCATAAATGAACTGATTTCTCATATGTACATGTAAAATGCCATGAAATAATATCATTGTATGATAAAAAATACAAACCCACTGAAAATGGTATTATGAAGGCATTAACTTGTTTGATTATGTGGAAGTAAATTTCCTCTTTAATATACTTATGGTTGTCTGTTTTTACAGCTAATTTATTTATCCTGGAAAATTGTGCCAATGCCAGCATCTGGTTTTCATTGTGATCTGCTTTTTATCTAAATTGCTTGTTCAATTGACTAAGACATCAGGTTGATTCACTTGACCAAGGAAATACTGGATTCTGAACTTTGGGGGTAAATTAGAAAGTTGGATTGTCTCAGATTTTACTCACTTATACTTGTTCTTAAGTGATTTTTATCTCCTTGTAATCTGAAATGATTTTATAATTAATTGTAGAGTTCTTGTCCAAATCATTGAGAAGCTAGTCTTTATCTTGGGTTTGACATGAATGAAGTGCCAACCCATTAATATCATTTTCACTAAAAGGAAATGTAGGTGTGATCATCTATAGGAGCATCAATTTAGAGTTAGGGGTCATCTATTTTCCTATTTACAAATGAAAAATGAGGTAGAAGGTGGTTATTAAATAATTTCTTAAACAGAATGTAAGTTACCTGAATACAAGGACTGTTTCACTTTTATAGATGTATCTACATCTCTGGGATATAGAAATTCCTTCATAAAAGCTTGTTGATTGACTAAAAATACATACATAGTAAGGAACAGAACTAAAATTTGAACCCAGCTCCTCTGACAATAGAGTTGTTGGTATAATGGATAAAGCATGTGCTTTTAATCAGGAAGACTTACTTTTGTGAGTGGTGTCTAGCCTTAGGCACTTACTGTGTAATGCTAATAATCCACAAATAGGGTTACTCTGCCTCAGTTTCTTCATTTGTAAAATGAGGTGGAAAAGGAAATGGCAAACCACTCCACTATCTTTTTTAAGAAAATCCTAAATATTGTCATGAAGAGTTGGACATGACTGAACAAACCTCTAACAACCACTCCATGTCCTTTTTGCTGTAGCATGTATTCATTCATCATTCATTTATCAAACGTTCAACTCTTATAATTTTTCACGAAACACAGCATGTGCACATACTAGGAGAGATTTAAAAATTAGATAAGACAATGTCCTTACTCTCAAAAGTTTACAGTCCAGTTGAGAAACCAAGATAGGGGTAAATAATGAATTTGATGGGGTTGGGGAGAGAGGAGAAATATGGGGAGGGTGGGAGAGAGAGAGAGAGAGAGAGAGAGAGAGAGAGAGAGAGAGAGAGAGAGAGAGAGAGAGAGAGGAAGTTTTCCATGATTTGAGGATTGGAGAAGACCACAATGATGGAAGTGACATTTGATCTGGGCTGTGAAAGATATTTAAGATGTGAACAAATAAAGATGGAGAAAATAAAGGGAGAACATTGAAGGAATAAGCAATGGTTTAACTAAGTGTATGAATACAGGATAGTGAAAGATGTGCTCAAGATTTAGGAAGTAGTCTAGTTTTATAGAAGTATAGAATGTATAAGAGGTAATTCTTGGAGACCAAGGAGAAAAAATAGGTTGGAGTCACAGAACAGAGGTCCTGGAATGTCAAGCTAATAAAATCAGCATTAGCTGGATAGTGTCAGCCATTACAGGACTTTGGGGGAATCTTTTTTGAAAATAACAAGTATAATCTTTAGTTTATTTTTATAGCAAGCACAATCTTGAAAATGCAAATTTATTGGAACTGTCAATGATTTTTATTATTATTAATCAGTTGTTTTAGTCTTGTCTGTGTGACTCTATTTGGTATTTTCTTGGCAAATATACTAAAGAGATTTGCTGTTTTCTTTTCCAGCTCATTTTTCAGATGAGGAAACTGAAGCAAACAGGGTTAAGTGACTTGCCCAGGGTCATATAACTGGTAAGTGGCTGAGGTCAAATTTGAACTCATGTCATGCTAACTGTAGGCACTATATTTATTGCAACATCTAATTACCCCACTTATTATGAACATATAAAAATCCAAATTATATAGATGTCTATGTAGGCATCCTTCCTTCTTTTTAGGGTGAGAACCCCCAAGCTTAATTTCTGTCAGTGTTATTTCTTGGACATCTTTTGGCTACTTTCTGATTAAAGCAGAAATGGAGAAATAGTCTCTTATATGTTACAAATATTCAGAGTTAGACATTGTGGTAGACACTGTGTATGTACTTGGTATTTGTCCTATACAACACTCTTATAGTATCAATAGCTACCCACAACTGACTTGTACACTTTCTTCTGTAAACCTAAAAACCAACAGTCATTAAGTGAATGAATCATACAGCAAGGGAATGTAGATTATAATCTGCTCGTTAGGTAGTAATACCTCAAGCCCCCCAAAAGTGAGATTGTATTCAAGTGTGTCTTCTCTGACTTCCCCAAAGTCTGCAGTATACCTATCTTTCTTTAGGGGACACTATTTTCCCCTCCTACCATTCTAACCTTGGTAGTGGGTAGGAGATGGCCTCAAATCAGATATGGGTCAAAAATGGAAGATTGCACTAGATAATTAAAATTACAGAAATCTTGATATGACTATATCTACTGCATTTCTGGAAAAATTTCTTTAATCTGATTGACATTTCTTATTCTTTTGCACAGGCAGTCCATACTATGGCCATGTGACTTATTTTAAAAATTGCCAGGCAACTATCAAGGGATCCTCTTTCAAAGAATGCTTCAACCAGTCATTTTCCTCAATGTCCTCCCAGCTTATAGATAATGGAAAAGATTAAGGGATCAGCTTTGCAAATAATAGTGAGACAAAGACAAGTGCCAGAGTTTGGGATTGTTCTCTTGGCCCAGTCCCATCAGATGCTGAAGCTTCACATCAACTGCCAGTTTAGTCTCACTCCACCTCTGCTTGCTGACAAGTCAATTCTTCCACCACTTCTTCAGTCCCTCTACTGTCTCAGGTCTTCAGAATATGTCCCAATTGATGTTTCAAGCTTGGGTGGTTGAGCTCAGAAGCAATAGACATAGCAAACAAGTAGTAGCCAGCTCTCTATTCACCTAGAAGCTTTCAGTGTCTGCTTCTGTGTCGTTGGCTACCAAAAAAAACTTTCCAACTGAAAAATCTTAAAGTCAGGAAGGAGATATAAAGAAACTTGAGTTTGTGTGCCTACATAAAACTCCCTCCATTCCCAAGTGTCTTAGAATCTATTTTGCCTTCTGAGAATTTACTAAGAGACCTACAGACTTGGACCAGGCCGAAATTTTAGTGTAGGAAATAACATATTACAACATCAAATTGATTAAAATAAATCTTGAATCCAAATGAATAGGGTTTATTCAACTGGATGAGATGATACTGCAAAAATATTTACTCTTAGGAGAGAAGAGAGTACTTAAAACAAAGTAATAAGCCTCTTTTATCTCCTCTCTGATCCCCCTAAGCCCTATCCTCCAGTCTTCTCTATGGAACTATTTCTGGTAGTATCAAGGAAACAAAAGTCATATAAGGCAGTGCCTCTTTTCATCTTAAGACCATAAAACTCCTTCCCATCCAATAGAACTTTCTCTTCTTGACATTCTGGCCCCAGTCTTTTCCAAAGTAGTTGATAGATTCCAGAAAGACATTCCTTCCAATTTCCAATCATTCCTACACCAACACTGCTTTATTTCCCTTTGTGAGGTTAGTACTAAGTCTTTCCTTATCTCTTCCCTTTTAAAAATGGCATTTGTTTAGGGAATATACAAAGGTTCTCAGCCCCATTTCTATATGTGTATTTCACTGAATTACCTGAGAGATTTAAAATACTTAATAGAAATAACTAGAGAAGAAATAGGTTTGCTTCTGAGCAAGTTAGAACTACTCTCCACAGGTAGAGGACAGAATGAAAAAAAAAAGACATTAAGATTTATTGTGTTGTAAAAAATAGTGAATTTGATGACTACAGAAAATTACATAAAGGCTTATAGGAACTCATGCAAAGGGAAATTAGCAGAACAAAGAAACTATATATGTGTATGTTTGTGTGTGTATACATATATATATATGCATATATATATATAGAGAGAGAGAGACTACAGCAACATAAATTGAAAGAACAACCATTAGACAGCTAAAAATGAATGCTGCTGAATTACAAAAATAAAAACAAATTAATTTTGACTCCAAAGAAAAGATGTAAGAAGACACTTTCTATTTTCCCCCTCCTTGGAAGAGGTAGGAGATACATGGATGTGGAAATTGCATGTAATATTGGATTTTTAAACAGATTAATTTTGGTGCTTTCTCTCACTTGCCTTTTTCTTTTAAAAATAAATCTTTGTTATAAAAAATAGATCTCTGAAAGAGGAGGGGCATAGACATAGAGAGAAATCTAGAGGAAATGAGCTATCAAATAACATTTATTTTAAAATTTGTTGTTATTGTATCTTTACCTGGAATGGGTTACAAAGATTCTCAAAGTTAAGGAATATCATAATTCTGCTCCCTAAGAATTTAAGTAGGTTCAGAAATTAGCAGGGTTAGTGGAAAATGGAAATAGCTTCAGGCAGAAAAATATACTTAAATTGACTTTGCATTATCAGTTCTATGATCAGGAAAGAGGGAGCTGCCAAACCATACAACCATAGAAAACTCTGGAGGCTTTTGCCTCTGTGAGAGTGAAGATTGTCCGCAACATAAACAGGATGCTTAGTAGAAGATTTAACCTGTACTAAGACCAATGCTTGGCCATGCCTACTTTGAATGTTAGAATACAAGGAGTTACTTCAGTGAGAGGTAACTAAAGATCCCTATTGAATGTGGCAAGGAATGAATTGTAAGAACCCGAAAGAAACTTCCAGAGAAGCCATGCCTGATATCATCAAGCAACTATCTCTCTCTCATCTTGTGGGAAAGTGGGACCCTCCCTCTAACTAAAAGAATCCTTGAACTCTGTACTCATAAACATGGATGGTCAGCATCAATTCTGGAGGACCCTGGCTCTGTAGAGGGAAGTCATGCTCCCTTTCACAATTTGTTTGAATCTTTATTCACTTACCCAGCATCCCCAAATAAAATCACCAATTGCTTAGGTATTGCTGTTTAGGGACTCCCCTAGAGGGGAGCAGAAGAATGGTACTTGGTGTAAGATATGAGGAGATGTGATGATATTTTTGTCCTTCATTCTCAAGAAGACCATGACATCAGGAAGGTGATTCCATGGATTGGATTTTAGTGAGAGGGTGCTGTGCTAAGTCACAGCCTCACTTTCTCCTCCAGAGCCATCTATATAATATATGTTAGGTATAGGAGAGCTGAGAGCATCTAGGTGGTACAGTACACAAGAACACTGGATTTGGAGTCAAGATTTGGTGTCAAATTCAGCCTCAGGTGTTTACTAGCTATGTAACCTTGAACAAATCTCTTAACCCTATTTGCCTCAGTTTCCTCATCTGTAAAATGAGCTGGAGAAGGAAATGACAAATTGCTCCAGTAACTTTGCCAAGGAAACCTCAAAAATAATCATGAAAAGACTGAAACAACCAAATTGCAACATAGGAAAGCTATTTATTTCCTCTGTAGAAAACAAATGTTTCACACAAGAAACTCACAAGTATTGATAAAGCAGTAGCAGCAGTGACATATAACTTAAACTCTCTCAGGAGGTTTGAGAATTAAGACATGGAAAAAATGAATCATTTTGTAGGACTACTGAAAACATTTTTCATTTTTACCTTGGTTCTTATTCCTTCCAAGGCTGTGTCTCTTGGAAGGCCAAGCTGGGGTTGGACTTAGCTCCTGTCAGTGGTCATCTTCTCCAAGAAGGGCTGTAATCGTTTCTAAGGACTTCTCCCAAATTGCACACAGCACCAAATGAACAAAAAAGAACTTTTGTTCTCTCAAATTCACAGAGTTTATCTCCAAGAATAGAAGTATACATCTCAGGATGACTGCTCAGTCACCTATGTTTATGAAAGAAACCCAAAGCAAAGATGGTAGCTAGCTCTGTGAGATCTGGTTTCAACTCCCCTAGGATGGTTTCCACATGTGAGAAGATGTCCTATTGGTTGGTAGATCTGGCCTTTGAT
Organism: Macrotis lagotis; assembly: GCF_037893015.1. Taxonomy (NCBI): domain Eukaryota; kingdom Metazoa; phylum Chordata; class Mammalia; order Peramelemorphia; family Peramelidae; genus Macrotis; species Macrotis lagotis. The sequence continues at coordinate 275,362,284 of NC_133659.1, read as the reverse complement.
ACTATCAGTCATGAGGGCTTGTGGAAAATTAAGACAAAATTTGGTTGCCTAGAAAAGTTCATCAGTATTGTACATCAGTTCCATGAAGGCTTGCTTGTCTGATTCTGTATAGTAGATGATGTTCTAGATTTCCCAGTCACCAATGGAATGAAACAAGGCTGTGTCCTTGATCCCATGCTTTTTTTGTATGATGTTTTCAGTTATGCTATCAATACCTTCACTGAGAATGAACACTGTATTAAAGTCAGCTACTTCACTGATGGTAAATTCTCTTACAAGCCAAGACCAGAGTGGAGGGAGAGTTAGTGCATGATCTTCTCAACTGAAAGTCTACAGAGCTATTGTGCTGACTTCAGGGCTATATGCCTGTAAAATCTGGACAGTCTACCAGCGCCATGTCAGGAAACTGAACTTCTTTCATTTAAATTGTCTTAGGAAGACTCTGAAGATCACCTGGCAGGAGAAGATACCAGACCAAGGTTGCTGCTTGAGCTAAACTGCCAAGCATTCCAACATTATTATAGTCAGTGCAACTACAATGGGCTGAACACATTATTGAAATGCCAGACGTATGCTTGCCAAAAAGACTATTCTATGGGGAACTCACAAAAGGAAAGTGCTCACAAGGGATGCTGGGGGTGGTGGTGGTCAGAATAAACAATACCAGGATACCCTGAAGATCTCTCTTAAGAATTTTAGAACTGATTGTACAGCATGGGAGACACCGACACAGGACTGCCCAGCATGGTGTGCCCTCATCAGTGAGGGTGATGCATTCCAAGAGAATGGCAGAATTGAAGCAGCTGAAAGGAAAAACATAGTATATGTCAACTTTTAAAAGTTGAAGATAGTAAACTTCAGTCTGCATTTAAACTTCACAGGTCCTTCTCTGAATATGAATGGTATTTTCCATCATAAGTCTTTTAAGTAAGTTAAGAATAAGCATCCCAGACACTAATACATTGTTGGTGGAGCTGTGAACTCATCCAGGCTTTCTGGAGAGAAATTTGGAATTACACCCAAAGGGCAACAAAAATGTGCATACCCTTTGATCCAACAATACCACCACTGAGTCTATACCCTGAAGAGATCATGAAAAAGGGTAAAAACATCACTTGTACAAAAAATGTTAATAGCAGCCCTATTTGTGGTGCTAAAGAATTGAAAATTCAGTGAATGACCATCAATTGGGGAATGACTTAGGGAACTGTGGTACATGTATGTCATGGAACACTATTGTTCTATTAGAAACCAGGAGGGATGGAAATTCAGAGAAGTCTGGAAGGATTGCATGAACTGATGCTGAGCAAGATGAGTAGAACCAGAAGAACATTATACACCCTAACACAACATGGGAGTGATGATCAACCCTGATGGACTTGCTCACTCCATAGGTGCAACAATCAGGCACGACTCTGGGGTATCTGTGATGGAGAATACCATCTGTACCCAGAGAAAGAATTATGGAGTTTGAACAAAGACTAATACTTTTAATTTAGGGAAAAACTCCATTATCTTATTATATAATTTTGCTATATCTTATACTTTATTTTTCTTCCTTAAGGATAAGTTTTATTTCTCATCACATTCAGCTTAGATTAATGTATGCCATGGAAACAATGTAAAGACTAACAGACTACCTTCTATGGGGGGTGGGGGGTGAGGGAGCAAAGTGAGATTAGGGGAAAAATTGTAAAATCCAAAATAAATAAATAAATAAATAGATAAACAAATGAATGAATGAATGAATGCAAAAATAAATAGACAGCTAGACAGAGAGGTGGATGGATAGATAGATGGCTAAATAAACAAACAAGCAAATAAACAAATAAATGAATGAATGAAGAAAGAAAGAAAGAAAGAAAGAAAGAAAGAAAGAAAGAAAGAAAGAAAGAAAAGTAAATAAATAAATGAAAAAGAATAACCATCCCAGGTGTTTACATGGACTATTTGTATCCAACTTGTGGTGGAGGAGAGAGAGAGAGAGAGAGAGAGAGAGAGAGAGAGAGAGAGAGAGAAAGCAACACAGATGCTGCTTCCTCTATTAAAATCTAGTGAGTAGTTAGTTCTTTTTAACTTAATAGTCAGTCCTATTAATGCAATCACTCCTTTGCTACCATCATGGGACCTTGCTTCATCATTCCAAAGCACCCAAGTTCTTCAGTGCTAAACCACCTGTGGTTGCCCAGAAGCAGTAAGGACATGCTCCATGGAGTATGCTTCATCCACCCCTCACTTTAATCATCACACTTCTTATAAACAGCAGGAAGAGAATTTGATTATTTGCAATTCTAAGTGACTATCTCCATCATGAGTCATTGTGGAATAAGAGAAAGACCATCTGGATTTCAGTCCCAGCTCTTCCACTTACTACCTATCCAATCTTGGGCAAATTACTCTCTGGGCCTCAATTTTCTCATCTGTAGAATAAGGAAATTATACTAGCTAGTATTTAAGAAGCTTTCCACTGGTAAATCTATGGCTTTATAGAGATCTGTTGGACAGGATGGCTAATTGGATTTGTCATATTAGTTTCTAAAGGTTTTATTTTATCCTCCTTGGTAATTCAACAAACTCTACTTCCTAAATTTAATTTTGGGAACTATGAGCTTTCAAGGAAAAGTGGTGTTGTCAAGCAAGATGTTAATAGATAGTGGTAGGGCAGCTAGGTGGTGCAGTGGATAGAGCAAGCCGTGGAGTCAGGAGGATGAGTTCAAATCCAGTCTCAAACACTTTATAATAACCTAGCTAGATGACCCTGGGCAAGTTACTCAGTCCCAATGCCCTACCAAAAAAATACCCCAATAAAATAAAATAAAGACACAGTAAAATTAAAAAAAAAACAGATAGTGGTTTTCTCGAATTTTCTGAGTTAGAAAAACAAAAAAATTATCCAGAGCAAACTCAGAACTTTAATGTTCTTAAAACCTTTGACACAGAAGCTAAATTTCTGTCTCTGGTATCCACCTTAGTACATTGTACTTGATAAATGAAGGCTGTGCAAGTGAATTGTATTCCCCCCCTAAGAATAATCTTCCCTTTAATATTTGTCTACCAAGGCTAAGCTGAGAAAAGATAGATTTTTTAAAAAAACTGTTTTATTTATTTATTTATTTTCAAGCTCATGCAATGGTAGCTTTCAACAAACCTTTTTTTTTTGTTTTGAGTTTCACATTTTTCTCCTTCCCTCCCTTTCCTCCCCTCTCCCTTTGACAGAAAGCAATCTAATATAGGCCATGAATGTAAAACCATGCTAAACATAGACCCATATTAATCATTTTGTGGAAGAAAAAACAAATCCAAATGGAAGAAAAAACATTAGAGAGAGAAAAAATATATATGTCAACTTTTTTTAAGAAAGATTTTATTTATTTTGAATTTTACAATTTTCCCTCATTCTTGCTTCCCTCCCCCCTCCCCCCCACAGAAGGTAGTCTGTTAGTCTTCACATTGTTTCTATGGTATACAATGATCTAAATTGAATGTGATGAGAGAGGAATCATATCCTTAAAGAAGAAAAATAAAGTATAAGAAATAGCAAAATTACATAATGAGATAGTGGATTTTTTTCCTAAATTGAAGGTAAATAGTCTTTGGTCTTTGTTCAAACTCCACAATTCTTTTTCTGGATACAGATGATATTCTGCATCACAGATAGTCCAAAATGGTACCTGAATGTTGCACTGATGGGATGAACAAGTCCATCAATGTTGATCATCACCCCCATGTTGCTGTTAGGGTGTACAATGTTTTTCTGGTTCTGCTCATCTCTCTCAGCATCAATTCATGCAAATCCTTCCAGACTTCCCTGAATTCCTATTCCTCCTGGCTTCTAATAGAATAATAGTGTTCCATCACATATACCATAGTTCCCTAAGACATTCTCCAAATGGTGGACATTCACTCAGTTTTCAATTCTTTGCCTCCACAAACAGGGCTGCTATGAATATTTTTGTACAAGCAATGTTTTTACCCTTTTTCATCATCTCTTCAGGGTATAGACCCAGTAGTGGTATTGCTAGATCAAAGGGTATGCACATTTTTGTTGCCCTTTGGACATAATTCCAAATTACTCTCCAGAAAGGTTGGATGAGTTCACAGCTCCACCAACAATATATTAGTGTCTCAGATTTCCGACATCCCTTCCAACATTGATCATTGTCCTTTCTGGTCATGTTGGCCAGGCTGAGAGGTGCGAGATGGTACCTCAGAGATGTTTTAATTTGCATTTCTCTAATAAGTAGTGATTTAGAGCAATTTTTCATAGGACTATGGGTTGCTTTGATTTCCTCATCTGTAAATTGCCTTTGCATATCCTTTGACCATTTTTCAATTGGGGAATGACTTGTTTTATTGAAAATTTGACTCAGTTCTCTGTATATTTTAGAAATGAGTCCTTTGTCAGAAATACTAGTTGTAAAAATTGTAAAAACTTTTAAAAGTTGAAGATAATAAACTTTGGTCTGCATTTCAACTCCACAGGTCCTTCTCTGGATATAGATGGTATTTTCTACCACAAGTCTTTTAGAATTGTCTTTCATTATTGTACTGCTGATAATGAACAAGTCTACCATATTGGATCATCACCCAGTGTTCTTCTGGTTCTGCTCATTTCACTAGCATCAGTTCATACAAGTCTTTCCAGGCTATTCTGAAGTGCCATCCCTCATGGTTTCTTATAAAACATCACATTCATGTATCACAATTTGCTAAGCCATTCTGCACTTGATGGGTATCCCTTCAATTTTCAATTCTTTGCTACCATGAATTTTTGTATATGTATTTTTTTACCTTTTTTTGTGATCTCTTTTTAGTACATGTGGGGTTTTTTTACCTTTTTTGTGATCTCTTTGGGATACAGACCTAGTAATGGTATTGCAAAATCAGAGGTGCACAGTTTTTTTTTCCCCTTTGGGAGTAGTTCTAGATTACTCTCCAGAAAGGTTGGATCAGTTCACAAAAATGCAGTAATGTCCCAGTTTTTCTACATTCCCCTCCAACATTAATCATTTTCCTTTTTTTAGTCAGCTTGGTCCATCTTATAAGTGTGAGGTAGTTCCTCGGAATTGTTTTAATTTGCATTTCTCTAATCAATAATAATTTAGTTTTTTTATATGATTATAGATAGTTTTAATTTCTTCACCTGAGAATAGTCTTTTTATCTCTTAAAGGATAGGTTTCTTAGTAGAAAAGATACAGGCCTAGGTTTGAATTTTGCCAGTGTTGTACTCTTCTATCTCATTTCAGAGCATAGAGAGAAAAGAAAAACTTGTTAATGTGTTCATAGCACCAGGACTTCAAACACTACAATTAGATTTAAGAGAGTATTACATTACTTTCTGTTGATATATATAGAATAGTTTGTAGCATATTGTGTGCACCTTTTTGGACAGTCTGTAAGTGCTATGATAATGTAGGTACATATACTGAGAGGATATTATAGTATAAAATTTATTAAAGACATTAGCAAACTGGCATAGCCCATGCTTAAATGTGCTACTAAAGACTCTCTGAGGGCTCCAGGTTAAGTAGATTTTGCTGTTCTCAGAGCACAAAGACTTGCTTTCTCTAGCAAAGTACAAATCATGGGGCAAAAAATCTTTGAGGAAAAGAAAGACTTTGTTTAAAAAAACAAAATAAAATGTGAGCTTATCACTTAGGAAATGTCTGCAAATTTTATGGTAGATGAATGGAATGGAATATTTTTGTATTATAAAGAAATAAAATATATGAAGATTATAAAGAAACCTAGGAAAAGTGTGAAATCACAAAGATGTGGAATATAACAGAATCAAGAGAATTATAAATATAATGACAGATATAATATAAATAAATGAAAACAACTCTTTCAGGGAGCCTAACTGGTGAATTAAAATGAACAATCTTAGTACTAAAGGACTGATAATGAAGCACATTTCCCTCCTCACATTAGATAGTGATGATGGACATGAATTTCCTCATCTCTGGAAAATAGGTATTAGTTGATTTTACTGTAATGCTTTTCTTTGTTGTAAGGACTGACTCAAAAGAAGGATCATTGGGGGATAGATCTAATTGAAAATGATCATGCCAAAGGCAATAATACTTTAAATATCTAATTTAAAATATATCTATCACCTATCTATTTATGTTTATGTTTGTGTCCCTGGCCTTGTCTACTTCTCTCTCTATGTCTATGTCTATGTTGAAGTATGTGTTGCCTTTCAACCTTTTCAAAAAGTATTCATTTGATTCTCAAAGTTCAACATGTATTAAGAAACAAACCTGAATCTAGCTGTTGATGATGTGTTGATTCAGACTTTGATAATGAGTCATGGAGAAAGGGAATTTTCTTTCCCTTCTCCCCCCAACAAAAAAATTTTTTGATTAATTTTCCCTTCCTGAAATATTTTTATCTAAAGAATTAGTTCTTATCCCTTCTCATATAATGGACTTCTTCAGTCTAGATATCTTCTGGATATCTTCTCAGAATAGGTTTTTTTTAATTCATAAAAGAAGGAAATGCTCATTTCAGTTAGAGCATTCTGAAAATAAAGATGCATTTTCTAGCCCATTCGAGTTCATGAAACTCCTGAAATCCACCAACGTTCTAAGAATCTGTGAATTTGAGTTTAAGAACCCTTAATGTAAGGAGAAAAGTCATAGGTATTGGTCCATTGTAGAAATTCACCTTGTCCCCAAATGAGGATGTTTGAGTCCTTTGGTGAATATTTAAATCACTTCTTCTTCCTTATAGCAAAAAGAAAAAGGACAAAATAAATGAGTTAGCTTTAAAAATCCCCATTGCACCAAAATGAAGACAAAAATAAATTCCTATCCCTCTTCTCTACTCCACAGCCTATTTTCAGCAAAACTTTAAGGGATGTCCCTTCCCTTTAGCTCCTAACATCTTGGGTTTATTTCCTTAACACCTGGGGAAGACCTTTTCATCCCCCACTTCCCTCTTTTTATTGCTTTGCTTTCCATGGTCTTTACCCTTCTACCTACCTAGCAAACTCCCAGACACTTAAACTTTGACAATAAATTTACCAAAGGAGTCTCAATGAGAATCAATATTTCCTCTCTGGGAAAGTTGTAGTCTGGCAGGGACTAAACCTTTATTATAGAGAAACCAAAAGAATTAAGATGGAACTGTAATAATGGCAATCCTAGTGGGGGAGATTTGGTGCAGAATTGTCTTCCTGTTGCTAGGGAAAAGTCTGGTTGTCTCTGCTTTGGTAAGGGTACATGAATTCCCTGAGAAGGACCTGTAAATTACTAATCCAATCCAATCTCCCTTACTTATTTGCTTCAAGAACTCCTCACTTTCTATCTGAATTAGAGAAATGAAGAAAGGAAATGGAATGCCAACAGAAGATAATGAGAAGGTTATACAAGGAACAGATGGAAACCAGTCTGCAGAACACTGAGTGGAACTCAGTGATTAGACAGTAATGCAGCCAGGTTCCCAAGAGTGAGTGATTTCAATTTTCCTCTTCTGAGGAGGAGGATACTCAAACTGTTCTTAGGGGAAAGGGTTTGCAGAACATTGTGCCTGTCAAGATTTGTTTTATTGCTTTTGGATGTCTCTGATGACCAGCTGCTTTGAAAGATGCCCAGCTCTAATCTCTAACAAGACCAGGGATGGTTCTATCATATTTCTTCCTTAGAAAATATTTTTAAAAAAGCGAACCCAAAGATGCTATGAAAAATGAATAGCTTCTTTTATGAAAGTTGTCTCCTTAGTTATCAGGAATGTTAGGAATTAACAACAGGGATATTGAACTGAGCTCAGGACCAGGGAGGGGGGAAAAAAGCATTGAAGAGTGAAAGAACTTCTCCTCACTTACAAGAAAGGCCCCAGTTCATATAATCACTTTGGTTTAGACTAAGACCTCTTGGTGTGGTGACTTGGAGAGAATGAGTTGACAATTGAAAGGCAATGGACACTTAATAAATGTTCAAAGAACATAGGTTTTTTTTTTTTGGCAGTGCAGTGGGGTTAAGTGACTTACCCAAGGTCACGTAGCTAGGTAATTATTAAGTGTCTGAGACTGGATTGGAACTGAGGTCCTTCTGACTCCAGGGCCCATGTTCTATATACTATGCCACCTAGCTGCCCCACCCAATAGAAAGCATTCTAGTCCCCCCTCCCCAATTGAAATTATTTTGTATTTTTGGATGCATATGTGTGTGTGTATATATATATATATATATATATATATGAATATGTATATATAAATATGCCACATTCTCTGGCTATATGATATCTCCCTCTTCCCTAACTCTCAAGAATATAAGCTCCTTGACACCAGGGAATTTTTTTCTCTGTATCTCCTTTGCCTAAGAAAGTGTTTGTCAAATTGTAATGTTATTTGAGTATAATCAAATCAACTTAAATTAATTTGAATCTAGAACAGTTTTATCATTTTATTGATGAGGAAACTAAGACCTGTTCATTCAATTGCATTGAAATGAATGTAAGGATTTGTATCTTCAATGAATGATATAGTTGAGGCTAAAACAGTGTAGACAAACTATATCACATGTTGATTCCTGTCTCCTACCTATACAACTGACTATGACTCCATGGGTTGATTAGTATTGGTGCCATCTTAACTTTCTCCTAACTCATTCTTGCTTGTCTTTCTTAGTCTACATATTACAATTTCTCTCCCATTTCTTTTTTCCTTGCCAGGCTATCCTTTTCAGTATATGCTCCTTCATGGTTTCTGCCCTATAAAGCAATTTCCATTCCTTCAATTCATTTTGATTAATAGGACCTGTTGTCTGAACAAAACTGAACTGTTAGGACTTCCTGGACTACAAATTGAAAAATTATTGTTTTATAGTGAATGTTTCTATATAGACTCACCTCATCAAAGAGAATGTGGTAGCTTCAGAAAGGGAGAATTACTCCCATTTCTTGCAGTTTGCTTTATTGGAAAAGTTGATAGAAGAGAATAGGTTCCAGACATAAGAAAAAAATTACAGACTATCATTTCTTTGGAATTATGCCATATGATAAGAACTGTTATCACATTATTCCATTTAAGAAATATTGCCCCTTTGGAAACCCCTTTGTCTGGTTATGCCCTGCTAATGACATTCTATGAGTGCAAAAGAAATTTCAGTGTAAGTTTTCCTTCACAAAATGTATTTTGGGGGAGTATAGTTAATAAACTGTTGCCATATTTTTCAGACTCTCAGAAGAATCTTCAAATGGATTGCAAAGCAGATGATTCATGAACTTTTACTATTAGAATATTAGAAAAATAAGAAGCAGCATTGATTCACTAAGAATAAGTCATGCCAAAATAAAATAATTTTGGGGTAGTTACTAGATGAATTGATTAGGAAAATATCAGAAGCATAATGTACTTGAATTCCACACAAGTATTTATAATGCCCTGACAACAAGATGGGGAAATATGAGTAGGATTCACAGGTAGATGTATTTGTAACTTGTTCAATAAATGTATCTTAAGCTGTAAAAAAAATGGTGCCTAATATATCTTCGAACAATGGATGTTTGTATAACTTACGTGCAATAGTGAACTTTATCTAGTAACATACTGAGGTATTCTACCCTTCACTTTGTGGCATTCACATTGTTAGCAAAAAGTCAGATGAAGAAATAAAGCTAATGTAATTAGAAAATCAAAGCTTTGGGTGAGACAAAACTGTGAAAGATGAGTTAATATGATAGATTGGGATTCAAGCTATCTCAAGGGGTTGAAAAGACATATGAGGGTGGCTAGGTGGCGTAGTGGATCAAGCACCAGCCTTGGAGTCAGGAGTAGCTGGGTTCAAATTCGGTCTCAGACACTTAATAATTCCCTAGCTGTGTGGCCTTGGGCAAGCCACTTAACCCCATTTGCCTTGCAAACAAAACCTAAAAAAAAAAAGAAAGAAAGAAAGAAAAGAAAAGACATATGATTCAGAAAAGATTAAATTTGATGGGGATAGACATAAATTCTGCATTTAGGTTGAGGAAGTCATGATAGAAAATGCCATCCCCATCCAAAGAAAGAACTATGGAGTCTTAATGCAAATCAAAGCATACTAATTCCACTTTTTAAAAAAATCTTATGTGGCTTTTCCCTCTTGTCCTGTTTCTTTATTCACATTACAAATGTGGAAAAATGTTTAACATGTTTGCACATGCATAACCTATATGAGATTTCTTGTTATCTTGGGGGGGGTAATTTGGAACTCAAAATCTTAAAAAAATGAATGCTTTACATATAATTGGAAAAAATAAAATATTGTTTACAATAAACTAATTAATTAATTAATTAGTTTTTGTTTCTCCTTTTGCAATTTATGCTGGATACTAGAGGAAGTATAAAATTAAAGCAAGATTAATTCCCAGCCTCAACAAGTTTATAATCTGAAAGGGATTAAATATCAAAACATATAATTGATATATAGTATTACTAGATTGGCATATTAAAAAAGTTATGTAGCAAAATGCTTCATGTGTGAGGGGGGAATCAAGAAGACATCTTATAGGAACTGGCAATTAAGACAAACTTTAAAAAAATGATTAGGGGACAGCGAGGGAGAACAGTGGTTAGAGCACTGACCCTGAAGCCAGAAGAACCTGAGTTTAAATCTGGCTTTAGATATTTGATACTTACTATCTGTGTACTTGTTCAAGTCACTTAACCCCATTGCCCCACAGAAACCAAAAATAAGAAAGATGTAGGAGTTAAGTCAATAAAGATAAGAAAAGGTGGCATTATAGGTTTCAGGATCAATGTGAACAAAGCAAGGAGATAAAAAGTCAAAATTGGAGTGTGAGGTGGGAAGGGTAGAGAGCAGTTCAGTTTGAATGGATCATGCCTTATATGGAAATAAAAGATAGGAAATAAAGTTGAAATTTTAGGGTGGTCTCATTTTGTGGAAGATCTTGATTATCAGTAACAGTTTTATAAGCATTCAATCAGGAAACATTTTGGGACTAATGATTTTTTAAAAAAATTTTGGAGAGAATTTGGGGATAGAAAAGTAATTATCTAACCCATGAGCAACAAAAATTTTTCTGATTGTATAGATTGGAAAAGCGAGTACTTGGGAAATTGGAAAGACCCAAAAAAGAGGTCACTGCAATAATTTAAGCAGAAAGTCCTAGAGACGTGTATTACAATGGTGGATATGAAAATAATGGGAAGGGACAAAATGCAAGATGATTACCCCACATTAACTTTTTTCCCTGTTTCACCAACCATATAAGTTCCCTTTCCACAAAAGTTTATTGTTTCACTGTTTTCTCTGTTGATCAGACCACTTTGGGTAGATTAGATAGAAGAACATTGGGTTTAGATTCAATTTAAATGCCAGCTCAGTCATTTGCTACTCATTTAACCATGACCATTATGATTAAATTCTCTAGGACTCAGTGACCTTATCTCTAAAAATAAGGAATTAGGTTTAACTGATTTCTTAGGTAAGGAAATAGCAATTATTAAGCACCTACTTTCTGTTAGGCACTGTGCCTAACAGATTTTATGTTATTTGATCCTCACAACAACTCTGAAAAATAGATGCTATTAATATCTCCATTTTATAGTTAAGAAAATTGAGGAAGACAAAGATTAAGTGACTTGCTCAGAGCCACATCCCTAGGAACTTTTGGAGGCTGAATTGGAATGGAAGTTCTTTATAACTCAAGGTCAAGACTTCACTATAATAGGTAGATCATAACTACAAGTGTTTAATCATAGATATAATTTGGACAAGTTGTACTAGTTGGTTTCTTTTTTTTCAGAGGTAAGGAAAAAATTTAAATTTTAATAGATGATTTCTAATATTCTTTCTAATTCTATCATTTTGCTGATTATACTCTGTGAAGCTTTAGTCTTTGATGATTCTCACTATCTGCCAACTTTGCTTCTACACATGTACTGCAGAATGATGTCTAATTGGGTCCACTATAATTTTATGTAAAACAACTTTTCCTTGCCCACAGTGATATTAGGCAATCCTTCCCTCATCAACTCACTATTCCACTTCCTTCAGATCTCCTAAATCTTTTCATCCCTCCTCAAACCTTCTATGGCTACCCTTCCTACCTTTTTCAGCTAAGAACCTTAGCACATATTTTACAAGCAAAATCAAGACCATTCACAATGAGTTCTCTCTTATCCCTTCTTCCCCAAATCATATCACTCTTCCATTCTGTTCTCCTTCATCACTGTTTCACATGATGAAGTAAACGTATTCCTCACCTTAGAAGGCCAACTATTCCACCTGCTACAGAAATCGTTAGTCTGTTGTGTCTCCTCCAACAGATCGTTCCCTCTGTCATTCAACTTTCCTCACTTACTTTAATTCTCTGATTGCTTCTCTACTTCCTAAAATCATGCCCATCTCCCCAATCCTGAAAAAAGCTCTTGCATGATCCTTCAAATCCTACTAGCTATAGTCCTATATCTCTTCTTCCCTGTGTGACTAAATTTCTTTAAAAGGCCATCTATAATGGATGCTTACACTTTCTCTTCTCTTACTCTTCTTAATCCCTTAGAATCAAGTTTTCAACCTCATCATTCCAACAAAATATACTCTTCAAAGTTACCAATAATCTTTTAATTGCCAAATCAATTACTTTTTCTAGATCTTTACTTTTCTTAACGTTTTTGCAGCCTGTGACACTGTTGATCATCCTTCCTTCCCTGATATTCCTTATTCTCTAGGTTTGGGGAACACTAGTCTTCCTGGTTCTCTTTCCAGTTTGAACATTCCTTCTCAGTCTCTTTTGCTGGACCCTCTTCTAGATCATGCCCTCTAACTGTTGATTTCACTCAGAGTCCTGTCTAAGACCCACTTTATTTCTCCCTTTAAACTATTTGGTGGTCTCATCAGCTCCCTTAGCTCTAATTTCCATTTATATGAAGATGACTCTCAACCTTAACCTCTCTGATCTTGCATCTCCAACTATCTTTCAGACATCTTGAACTAGATTGCAGTAGATACTTTAAATTCAACAAGTCTAAAACCCAAAACATTATCTTTTTCCTTAACCCCTCCCCCAATTCTACTTACTCCATTATTATACAAAACAGTTCTATCCTCCCAGTTCCTCAGATTCACAAACTAACCTGATATCCTTGTCTTTTTACTATCTCTTACCCCATCTCATATTTAATCTTTTGTCAAAGCCTCTTGATTCTATTATTAAAACATCTCTCTAAAATTTTCCCTTCTCTCCTGTGAAACTACCATCTGGTAAAGTGATTTTTCTAAAGCTCAGGTTTGACCATGTAATTCCCACTACTCAATAAATTTCAGTGTCTCCCTATCACCTCCAAGATCAAATTAAAAGCTCTATGTTTTGATTTGATGGTACATGTATAGTCTATATCAGATTACTTGCTGTCATGGGGAGGGGGAGGAAAGGGAGGAAGGTTAAAAAATGGAAATCAAAAGCTTATAAAAAGATGGATGTTGAAAACTTGCATGTATTTGGAAAAGTAAAATAAACTAATGTTAGAAATACTCTATGTATGGCATTTGAAACCTTTTATAATTTGGCTCCCTTTTAACATTCCAATTTTCTTATACTTTAATCCCTGCCATATACTCTTCAATCTTTTCTTGCTGTTCCAGGAACAATACACTCCATCCCTATGTGCCAGACATTTGTTCTGGCTGTCCCCCTCACCTAAAATCATCATTTTACTCATCTCTGATTACTGGATTCCTTTGCTTTCTTTAAGTTCCAACTAAAATCCCATCTTCTGTAGATAGTCTCCCAACCCCTCTTATTCTAGTACCTTCCCTCTCTTAATTATTTCCTATTTATTCTGTATTTATAGCTTGTTTACCCATATTTATTTGCTTGTAGTTTTGTATATTAGATTGTGAACTTCTTGGAGGCTGGAATTGTCTTTTGCTTCTTTTTGTATTTCCAGTGTTCAGCATAATGCTTAGAACTTTGTAGGTGCTTAATAAATATTTACTAACACCATGTATATATTTTCTATTACATACCAATATTCTATGTTTTGTTGTTTCTTCCTGCAGTGTCATATTTAGACCCTTTATCTTCATTCTTAAAGGATGAAACATTAACAATTACACGAACTGTTTGAAATATTAGTTTATATGATGAGCACAGATATGTACAGAGGAATTTAATCATACTTTGCTGCTGACATATTTTGATTATGCAGGAATTCAGTTCTATTCATGCATTCTACCAATGAATGAGAGAGCTGTGATTCATTGTCAAACATTATTTAGTGTAGTGTTTAGTGATCAGAATAGAATTGCTGCCTGACATATTTATTTGTAATTTTCTAAATTATCTAATAAAGGCAAGAGTCTTTAGATTGGGTCTAATTTAAAGGGAAGGTTTTGGTTAGATGTTTCAGACTTGTTGGGTTTGAGGACACTCATCTCTCCTAGTTCCTCTTTGTTAGATGATCCTCTGGGTACCTTTCTTCTGCAACCCCAGACAAAAACAGTGACACTTAAGTGGCTATTTTGCTTTGTGAATAAAAACCTATGGCACATCTCCATGGGGATACACAAAGACTGCTTCAAGAGTTTTAAAGAACATAGATGTAAGAAATGGAGTTGTTACAGCAGAGATTTCTCCCAATTTTCACTTGTGCTTGAATTAAATACTATGCTTAATTGAGGAAGGACAGCCAATGCTTTGCCCAGGCTTTTTTTGCTTTCCTTCCTATGATGATTCTCTAGGGTTCATCAATATGCAATGCCAGGTTTGGTCATTCCTTCCCAGGTCAATAAATCAATTAACATTTTAAAAGCATTTTCTATGTGACAGTCATGGTGACAAGAATTGCGAATGCAAAAAAAGTGGCAAAAGATAGTGCCTACCCTCAAGAAAGTTATATTCTAATAGTAGGGTGTTATTATTATGAAACCCTGTGTCCCTAGGTCCACCTACTCCCACTACTCCCAGTGTATTCCTCCAGAATATACTAGTTTGCTCCCTCATTTACTCTCTTCTTTCAGAGGTTGGAGAGGTCAAGAATCATCAGCTGGGTAATGATAGCATCACATTGATGACCACCTTTGGCAAATTTTTATTTGCTTATTTTCTCTCACACTTTCATTAAGGACATCATAAATGTATGTATTTGTTTCTTTCATTTCTTAATCCAAATCATATTTTCAATCAGGTTTCTTATTATCTTCTTTTGCAAAGAAGTCATCTGGTATAAAGGTATATAATGGCTTATTTTGTACAATCTTGTCAGGTGGTTCATAAACATCTCTTCTTCATCCTCTGCAGCATATGTTGGTTGATGAACTGTACTTATCACCTTTGCTGTCTGTATGCTTTGCTTATCCTGCGAATGGTAAGATTAGATGACCAACTATCCCATGAAATGATGTTGTTTGTTCTCTTTGGTTGTTTGATAAAATAAACTTTGCTAATTACTTTAATCTCTTGATCTGGTAGAACATATGAGCTGCCCTGCTGCTTAGCTGCTATGTCTTCAAGTCTAGTGGGTTTATTGATTTTGAGGGTCACCTTGTATGTGATTCATTTCCATAATTATTTTATCAACTCATCAGATAACTATATCATGATTTCTTAAAAGTACCAAGAACAGAGCAGCTAGGTGGTGCAGTGGCTAGAACACCAGCCCTGGAGTCAGGAGTACCTGAGTTCAAATCCGGCCTCAGACACTTAATAATTACCTAGCTGTGTGTCCTTGGGCAAGTCATTAAACCCCATTGCCTTGTAAAAAACCTAAAAAAAAGTACCAAGAATAAAATTAATGTTTGTAGATATTCTAAAAAGAATATGATTCTTGTCTCTTTTTCTTTTATTCAACATAGCATTGTGGAAGTACAAGAGAGCTAGACAAGATAGAAATCCTTTTTATACTTATACCTTTTTCATGGAATTCCATGGTCAAATATATCAATCAGGTCTTAGTTTCCAATAGGTTGGTGCTGAGATTCTTCATACTTAATTGGGTTGGGCCTCAAGTAGCAAATAGATTTTATATCTTGCATTTAATAATTCTTATTATATCTCTTATATTTAATAACTAATTACTGAATTAGAAGCAAAGGTTTTCCCCTTTTCTATTTCCTCATTCAGAAAGCAGTCCCTGTAGGTTACTCAGACAGTCTTTGAAGTACTGGGTTCATATTGAGAGGGACAACTCAGATGAATTGATTAATTGCAGCCCATTGTGTTTCATCCAGATGATTTGGGGAAATGTGGATTCTTGCTTTTGTCATACAGGGATAGGATACAAATCATTCTCTTTGACCAAAACTGATCAAAGTCACAACATTCAACCCCTCATTAGAATAAGTCCCTCATTTTGACATTCATTCTCTCATTACTTGATAAGCAATCAGAATTCATCCACCCTCAGGAAACACCCCCTCTTCCAAGGACATATAAACCTATGTGTTTAATGATTAGTCAAATGACCGCCTTTTCATTGATAATATGCTAGCATTACTAATAAAATGATTAGTTACATAGAAGCTATGTCTTTTGAGCTTTTTATATGCCACACCAACTTGGTTGAATATGCTAGGTAGGCCTAGTTTGTGTTCTTTTGGCATTGCCTTCAAGAAGTCCAGATTCACTAAAATTGTTAAACTGAACTAGCAATGGAAGAACTTTATAGAAATCTGAGCCTTGAGTGAAAAAAGAATTATAAAACTGATCTGGTATGGCAAATACTAGGTAGCAGGTTATTATCTTGATGACATCCTCAGATAAGTATTAGAATGCTTCCAAATGAGAATCCAATTGATTGAATATAACTTCTGAGTGCTCATAATGGAATATTAAGCAAGTCTGCCTGTCTTTGAGCCCTGAGCTAAAACAGATTCCATGTTATCACTGCAAGAAAAGTATTCAAACAATTCTGGCCAGGCTATAAATGAACCAGTGTAATGTATGAATTGAGGGAGATGAAGAAAGAGTAAATAGATTTTTTTCCAAACTTCATTCATTATTCCAATATTACTAAACAGCACTTTGATGAATCATCACATTTTCTCTCATTTCTTCCATTTAAAAAAAAAGACTACCTTTCTAACTCAGTAAATCAGTATTTCTGTTCAGAGAATGCTAATTTGTCAAGCTGGAAAGATTGATTGTCCTTTCCCATTTTATTCTTAGAGTTATATTACAATTCTTTATTGAAAATTCTCCTAATCTTAGAGCTCACATTTAATCTGCTAATTATATAGCATCTTTAATTAACTTCTAATCTTAGTTGGTGTCTTTCTTTCCCTATAAGCCTTGATATTTTGTTCACTCTAGTTTGGCACAGAGTGTTGTTACAAGTCCATTCTTGTTCTGATAATGCCTCCTAATGACTTTGAAATCACTAACTCACAAAAAGGATAGTTGGATGTAACAAGATTTTCCAAGAATAATATAAAGCTTCCTCTGTGTGTGTGTATGTATGTATATGTTTTGTATATGTCTATATAAATGAGTTTTTGTTTTATTATAGAGGTCATGAACTAGATACTATTTTAAGTAAAAGAATTTTAAAATCCAAGAGGCAATTCTAATCTTCATTTTAATTTGTCTCACTTGACATTTCCCAATACTGAGACTTCAACTCACTCACATAGATAGCATATAGTTTTTGTAGCAAAGGAGTATTTTCCTGTGACCCCTTCACTCAAAATGTTTCCTCTTTGTATTGTTATACATGGCTAGTCAGCTATCATCTTCCTCTCCTAGGTTTTGTTTTCCTTTGTGATGGTGTTCATTCAGTACAAGTTTATAGGTGAGGATTTTATGTGAGATTCAAGTACAATGAGTACAAATATGAATTTAATTTGTTATTCCTGCAATCTACTACCCATAATTAGTGTTCATTTCTTCTTATATCACAATGCCCCCCTGGATAAACTTAGTGCAATACCATTGCTAAAACATACTTCCACGCAATGGTGTTTCCAAATATGTTTTCTTTCTGATTTAATGGATTCATTTATAGCACTTCTTCTCATGTTCTCTTAGCAACAAATGGGAAGGTGCTTGGCATCATTCCCCTCCTGTCCCTTGGATACAGTGTTGTTTTGCTCCAAGGCCCTAAATTCCATTCAGATTTTCATCCACTTACATGTTGGGGCTCGACCAAGGGAATGGGGGAACTTTACATTCCACTGAGTAATAACTAAATTGAGAATAAGGATCAAGTCCCAGTGTTCCTGTAGCCTTTGCCCTGAAATACCAGTCAGGGCTAAAAGGGACATCATTAGACAGCAGAGATGACTTACATTTGGCTGTATCAACTATAGAAAGAGCATTAATGGACTCAGCCTCTGTTGCATATTTGGTTTGAAAAATGGAATCCTAGTTCCTAAGTAGTAAATTATCAGTATGGTTTTCTTTTTTTTAAAAAAAAAATTATTTCTATAAGGCAATGGGATTAAGTAACTTGTCTAAGGTCACACAGCTAGGCAATTATTAAGTGTCTGAGACTGGATTTGAACTCAGGTCCTCCTAATTTGAGGGCTGGTGATCTATCCATTGTGCCACCTAGCTATCCTAGGACATAGGACAAGGGAAATGGGAATGATAATGGTTTAATGAACTGGTTTATTACCAAAGTTTGGTTACATTTGAGTTACATTTTGGTTAACATTTTGTCAAATGCATATTAAATTCTCTTGTGTTCATGAGGAACTCAGATTCTTAATTCACTTTCTACAGTTTCTGAAGGATGAAACTTTACAAACAATTCAAAAGCAGCTGTTTGGGTAATTTGGTTATTGTTAATCTCCTACCATTCCCTTACAAGAAACTTGCATGTGATTGAATCTATTTGCTTACTGTTTAACAAAAAGTTAAGTGTATTTCAATCTTTCTCAAACCATTACACTGGTTAGAAAGCCTTCTCCCACACCCTTAGTTTGTACCAATTTATATCCTTTCTTAAGTATTTAGATCCAAAGAAAGATGAGATGTGCAAATTTAGATATCTCCTCTCCAAATATTTATATGGAATATTTGTGCTCAACCTTTGGGACAGCCTTCCACACTTGTATTGATCTGATCATCCATGATCAGATACACTATACCTTGACACTGTTGCTGTCCTTTTATCTTCTTCATGCACAAAGGACAGCCAACCAATTAATCAACCAACTAAGGATTTATAACTCCTCTAAGTTGTTTTTTGGTTCATAGTGATATTAATTTTTATACCACTTATTGTCTATAATTGTTACCCTTATAAATTAGAATGGATAAAAAATCAGTAATGTAAAAATTATTAAGCACTAATTATTTTTAGACATTGTGCTTAGTGCTGGCAAAAAAATTAAAAAGTCAGATGTTTCTGCCTTCAGAAAGCTTATATTCTAATAGGAAAAGATAATAGCATATACACAAGTGGTGGGCAAGCAGAGGGAGTATTTTAGAAGTCAGAGAAATAAGTGGGTGGAGTCAAAAGTAATGGAATAACCTATCTTTTCCAAGATGGTAGAGTTTATATAATTATTGTTCTGAAAGCTAGAAGTAAAATAGGTGACAAAGGGCTTGTCTGCCATCAGTAGCTTCTGGGGAAGATGGCCCAGGAATGGTAGAAGGGGGATCTAGGTTGCATAAGAACTCTCTCTCTCCTCAAATGTCTCAAATGTTGTTTCCTATACCCATTCTTCACTCATCCTACTTTCCTTTGCATCATTGTTTGCATATGTATTTTTCTTCCCATTAAATTATAAGATACATGAAATCAAATTCTTTCTTTTGTATCTCCATCTTTTATTACAGTATGTCAAATGTGGTATCTTAGGGGCTAAATAAGTATTTGTTGAATTGAATCCAGGAGAAAAGTGCATAAGCAAAACTGGGGAGGGGGCAGTATTTATAGCACTTAAAACCATGGCAGCAGATAAGTAAAACCAGCACCGTACTGAAGCAGGATTATTTCATGGTACTCTGCATGCTGAGTATAGCACTAATGCCTCTGAAAACATCATCCTTGCAATATCAGCATCAACTTTTAACATGTAGACAAAGCTTCTTCTTACATTGTTACTTAATTTCACATGACTTTGTCTTTGTTTCTTAACAAAAGTACAAATTCCTGAGAACAAACACTGACTTTCATATTTCTATATATTGCTCATAGGAACAGAGACAATGTGTATTTGCATGCATGCATTACATTCATGTAGACATGTGATTTCGTGTATAGGCATGTACATATTTATTGTGGGCATGTCTGTATGAATATACATGCATGTATACACCTAAATACAGGTGTGTGATACTTATGCACATGTATCTATATGTATGTTTATATAGATGCATATAGAGATAGAGACAGATAGTAACATAGAAATATAGTAAGATAGGTAGCTAGGTGATGGATGAATGGTTAGGTAGATAGATGAGGGGTAGATGGATAAGTAGCAAGTTGGTTCTTAATGAATAGTAATTGAATGAACGATAAATTTCTAAAACACAAATAACCTTACAATCCTGAAGTTTTTCTGGATTTTGAAATTGGTTCTGTTAATTCATCCTTTCATTGCACATTGGGTCCATTGCTATTTTGATTTGAGGAGATGAAGATCTTGTCTCAAAGTCAGACTGAATAAGTGACTTAAATTCTTTGTTCAGTTTCATCATCTATAATAGGCACCTAGATGACGTAGAGACATAGAGTGCTACAATAAGAGTCTGGAAGACATGAATTCAAATCCTACTTTAGATACATACTAGTTATATGAACCTGGGTAAGTCATTTAACCATTCTCAAGCTCACTTTCATCATCTATAAAATAGGGATAATAACTATTTCTCAGGGTTGTTGAGAAGTCCAGATGAAATAACATTGTGTGTAATGCTCTGAAAACTTTAACATTAATGCTAACTATTATTATTATTAATAATGGCACACTTCTGAATTCTTTTGTGATATGCAAATGAGTCCATGTATAAAAATAATGAATGAAATTCTTTTTTCTAAAAAAATCATTTATTGAGCATTTAATATGTGCCAAACACTGAAGGTAAAATGAGAAAGAAACAACTGGAAATAGTCCATGTTCTAAAGGAACTGACAGTCTAAGTAGTAGAGATAAGAAATAAAAGAGAGTTCAACTTGAGGGGGAAAAGACCAGGGTACAGGGGTTCAAGAGAGAGGTCACATGAGAGTGTGGCTAGGATACAGAGGGCAGAAAGGGAATGCGGATGGTAAGGTGTGGAGGACCTTAGGAAGTTGCAGTAGGTATAGCACTCCTCCATCTCACTGGAGGGATAGGTTTGATGACTTCTATTCACCTCCACAGCACAGATCTTCACCAGAAGCTCTTTTTCCTATCTATCAGGCCAAGAAATGAAATGGTTCTGGAAAGACAATGAGAAGGATGTCTTTGCAGAACACCCTCCTCACTATAATAAACCTAAGGTGGGGTAGCTAGGTGTTGCAGTGGATAAAACTCTGGCCCTGGAGTCAGGGGAACCTGGGTTTGGATCCAGCCTCAGACACTTAATAATTGCCTAGCTATGTTACCTTGGGCAATCAATGTTAACCCCATTGCCTTAAATAAAAAATAAAACAAAAAAATAATGTTTAAGTCATGTCATCATATACATATTTTCTTCAAACATAAGGACTCTTTACTTTTTTGTGTGCAAGGCAATGGTGTTAAGTGACTTGCCCAGGATCACATAGTTAGGTAATTCTTAAGTGTCTGAGGCTGGATTTGAACTCAAGTACTTCTGACTCCTGAGTCAGTGCTCTGTCCACTGTGCCAACTAACTACCACCTTGAAAGACAACTCTTATTCTTAATTATTATTATTTTTTCATCCAAGGGAAATGAGCTGTCAATGGGTTCTACCTGAGCCAGGCTTTTTGGCTCCACGACCACATTTTTTGGCAGGTATTATTCAAATTTAGCATCAGATGCATATAGAAAGGTTATATATAAGCTAATTAACTAAGCTCAATTCTCATAGACAATGGGAAGAAGTTTTTGGGTTCCCGAATCCTTTGCTCCTTCCTCTACAAGATCATATTACTCTTTATTAGTGGCAGAGGCTGAGCTCCAAATTCTGAATTTTCTACTCTACTCTAAAAATATACAGTCCAGGAAGGAGAACAGGTGAGGAGGAGGACACAGGAATGAGTGTGAAGAGTGCTTAAGACAGGTCTATATAACTAAGGTAAATCAATAGGATGAAATAAACAGAATCTTCTTAGACTGATTATACATTATCCACACACTATGTTTGAGTCAAACTTGCTTTGCAGAAGTCTGTATGTGCTATTCCAGGTCCTATCTCCATACCTTTGAAAATTAATCTTCCGTCCCTATGCTATCTTTCCATCTCCTAGAGGTCCTATCTACCTTCAATGCTCTATTCATTTACCACCTGCTAGATTAAGTCTTTTGTTATTCCTCTTGTTTCTATCCTTCTCCCACCTCCACCCACTGAAATTAGAGTTTATTTTGTGTTTATGTGTGTGTGCTTATGTTCGTGCATGCATGTGTGTGTGTGTATGTGTAGTGTGTGTAGTGTGTGTTTGTGGTTTCACCCTCAGTTGAGCAAAAACTTCTAAAGGTAAGGTACTTTTCTTTGTAGCCCAACACCTAGAATACAATAGAACTTAAATGCTTCCTGAATTTAACTGATTTAACAAACATCATTTACAAGCAAGCTATTAGTAATTATCATACATGTTTGGTCCCAATCATAGGAATCTTCCAGACTACTTAAGATTAGAGAAAAAAGACTATAGAATTAAGTAAAGTGAGGATGAATGAGAGTATAAATGAATGAAAAAGCATTACTGAGTCTTCACTAGGGACAGATCATTGTGCTAAGCACTAGATATTAAAATAGAAAAATAGGAGAGATCCTCTTCTTAGGGAGCACATGGTTTAACTGGGGTGAGATTAAGCATAGAGGACAGTTCAGTTACAGGGTAGATGATAGTGTATCTTCAGTGCAAAGTGTTCATTGTATGCTACAAGACGATGTGCATCAATGGAGAGAATAAAGAGAGAAATAGGAGTTGGAGGATAGAGAAAGGGTTATAGAGGACACAGATTGGAGAAGTAGAGAAGAATCAAAATGAATTTCACTAATAATAAAGTAATAATTATAAAGTAATTATATAAAGTAATAGTAAGTTAGGCACAGAGAGAGAGTCATTCAATATGTACTCTATATACATATTAAGTGCATGTATGTACCATAAATACTTCTCTATACATACACACATGTATATGCATACATATATAAAACATGTTTTTATAGCCTTCTCCTTCAATTTAGTTTTGTGAACAGTCAAAATGACTGACCAGTTCTGCAACAACTGTGATAATAATACCATCATCAGCACTATCTCTCACATTGTAGATGAAACATGCAGTATAATGAGGAGAAACTTTCACTGCTCAGCTGAGAAAGGAGCATATGGAAATCCTGACCAAATAAATCAAATCTTAGTGCTGTCTTCTCTGGCTTAATGGTAGAATTTGCATGGTCTTTATGTCACTTGAGCATCATTCCATGGGAAAGCAGATACTGGACATTAGGCTTTAACTCCAATCTGGTTCCAATGAGCTATCCAAAATAGATTGTTTCTGACAGATGAGTGCCTCTGAATCAAAGAAGCTAACTATTGGAAAGCCTGAAGTAATCCCAAAGATGTCTGATGCAGCTGGACTCTGGGGTTCTTCCTGGTATAGCAACTATAAAAGTAACAGCTGTAATAGGACAAATTTGTGGAGAAACTGAGAACTTTCCTCATTTTCAAAAGCAGAATTCTCTTTAACCCTGAATGTGTGTCCACTCTATTATTTATCTTCTGATTACTATGTCCAGAAAATAACACATACAACCCAGAAAACTGTGATACTATGTTGGAAGCTGCAACTTTGCTTCCCTCTCAAAAGTTCTCACCATCATGGAGAACAGTATCTTGACTCCTGGGGAAAAGCCAGAGGCTGATGTTGCAAAATCTTGCTGATGTTGTAAAAAATATTCAGAGCACAACTTTGATTTTGCATAATAATAATATGACATCTTGTAAAGGCTGATTAAAACCACCTATATTATTGTCTCTCCCTTTTCCAAATGGGGAAACTGACCTTTAGAGAGTCTAAATTATTGTCCATTATCACCCAATTTAAAAGAAGAAGAACTTCAACCCAGGTCTTCATTGCAAGAAGGTCAACTCAAACATTTTAAAAATATTTGGAATTACATAGAATCTCACTCCAACATTCTTCATTTTGTTGTTGTTCAATTGTTTCAGTTATGTCTGAGTCTCTGTGACTCCATTTAGGATTTTTCTGACAAAGCTACTGGAATGGTTTGCCATTTCCTTCTCCAGTTCATTTGACAGATGAAGCAACTAAGGTGAACAGAGTAAAGTGACTTGCCCAGGGCCACAAAGCTATTAAGTACCTAAGGTCAAAATTGAACTCAAAAAGATGAGTTCCTTATTACTTACACTCTGAGGACTATGGTGCCACCTAGGTGTTCAATACATCAATCAGGGTTGATCATCTCACAATGTTGTTGTTAATGTATATATTGTTCTCTTAGTTCTGCTCCCTTCACTCAGCATCAGTTCCTGTAATTCATTCCATGCTTCTCTAGGGTTCAATTATTTATGGTTTATTATATAGAACAACAGCATTCCATAATATTCACATACCATAACTTGCTTAACCATTCCCAATTGATGGGCATCCCCTCAATTTCCAATTCTTTGCCACTACAAAAAGAGCTGTTATGAATATTTTGGAACTTGTGGGATTTTTTCCAATTTTTTTTAAGATTTCTTCTCGATATAGGCCTAGAATTGGAATTGCTGAGTCAAAGGGAATGAACAGTTTTATTGCTCTTTGAGCACAGTTTGATATTGATCTCCAAAATGTTCACAATTACACCACAAATGTATTAATATCCCAATCATCCCACAACTTTTTCCAACATTGGTCATGTAATTATTAAGTGTCTGAGGCCGAATTTGAACTCAGGTACTCCTGATTCCAGGGCCAGTGCTCTATCCACTGCACCACCTAGCTGCCCCCAGAAGTTTCCTTTTCAAAAGTCTTGAATTGCATCAAATTGTAATCATTTTTATCTTACCCCCTTTTCAAGTACCCTCCAAGGACACACAATCCTCATGAGCCAAAATATCATCCACAGCCAAGACATTTTATGAATTATTTGTACCCTTCCCCCAAGTATACTTTCTCCCACACTCACCCCCCCCCACCCAGGTTACTCAACCCTTTGTAAAATAAAGTATGGATTAAGTCCAACCCTGATTTAATAATTTAATCTATAAGAATCTAATAGTACTCTAAGTACTAGGAGGCTCTGAAGATCTCACATAAGAACTTTTTCAACTGATTGTAAGTTATGGGAGACACTGACTCAGGATTGCCTAGCTTATGATGCCCTCATCAGAGAAAGTTCTATGTTTTGTGAGCACAGCAGAATTAAAGTAGGTCAAAAGAAACTGACACATAAGTTTAAAGTGAACACCCCTGCTTTTCTTCAGGGCTTTTTGTTTCAAACCTAGTGATGTTGCCTTGGACCTCTTCAATGGAGAAACAAGATCTACCCATATCTATATCCTCTAAGTCCAAGCTCTTCCATTATATTTGACCCTTTAATTATTCTAAGAGAAGTACAATTCTCAAGAGTTTAAGTGCTATATCTTCTCTTTTAGGTTTGTATACAACTTGATAGTCTTGACTAACATTTGTCTTGTTTTGTTTCTTCCTTTCCCTATTCATTTACCTTTTTATGTATCTCTTGAGTCATGCATTTGGTGATTGAATTCTCTGTTTGGTTCTGGCCTTTTGGTCAGGAAATTTTGGAAGTCTTCTATTCCACTGAACTTTTCCCTACAATAATATGCTGAATTTTTCAGGGTAGTAAATTCTTGTTTGTAATCCCAGGTCCTTTGCCCTCTCATATATGGTATTTCTGATTCTATGGTTCTTCAGTGTTGAGGTTGATAAGTCCTGTGTGAATCTGATTGTGTTTCCTTTGTATTTAAATTGTTTATTTTTCGCTGCTTGAAGTATTTTCTCTTTTATTTGAGTGTTATGGAATTCAGCTATAATAGTCCTTGGAGTTTTTATCTTTCTGGAGATTTTCTGTGCAATCTTTCACTTCTATATTGTCTTCTTCTAATAGATTTGCTCAGTTTTCCCTGATTATTTCCTGCATGATATTTTCCAGGTTCTTTTTTTAATCCAGGCTTTCTGGTAGTTCTATGATTCATAAATTATCTCTCCCAAATCCATTTTCCAGGTCATTTATTTTTCCTAAAAGTTACTTTAAGTTTTCTTCAATTTTTTCAGTCTTTTTTATTTTGACGATGGAATCTTGTAGTCTTGTACATTCATTGGTTTCTATTTGTTCATGCCTAATATTTAGGGTTTTATTTTCTTCAATTAATATTTGTGTTTCCTTTTCCAGTTGGTTATTTTTACTTTTAAAGGCATTGATTACTTTGGTCAATTTTTGATAATATTCTTGCATGACTCTCAATTCTTTCTTCTATTTTCCTTTTTTCCTCTCTTCTTTGGCTTTTTAATTCTTTTTTAGCTCTTCTGTGAGCTTTTGGATTTGAGTCCAATTCATTGACTCTTTTGAAACTTCCCCTGTGAGTAATATTTTACTGATTTCTTTTTCCAATATGGCATTGTTACCATCTTTATCTGCAAAGTAATTTTCTATAGTGAGTGCTCTTTGGGCTTTTTGGCTCATCTTTGTTGTTTTAGCTCTGCTACTGGGGTATAGGGAGTATAGATTCAAGCTTTTTATGCTGGGACTGGGATCTGATCCCTGGTTTGTTGTTGGCCAAGATGTTACCTATGCAGTCTAGGCCTTGCCTTATTTCCTTCTTTTGTCCAGATTCTGTGTTGTTCCCAACATAGTCTTCTCTTTTGCCCCGGTGTTCCCAGGGTTCAGATTTTGTTTGGGGTTGGGACCTTCCCAGGGTTCACATTTTGTTTGGGGTTGGGACCCTCCCTTGTTTGGGGTTGGGACCCTCCCTGCTGGCTTTCTATCTTGTTGCCAGGACCTATGCTGTATTTGAGCCGTTGGGACCTGGACTCCACTGTGGCTTAAAGACTTCCACTGACTTTCCCACTCTCCCATCTCACTTGGTTTTACTTCCCCTTTCCCCGCAAATAGACAGACCTTCACTGAAGATTCTCCATGATGGCTATCATTGGAAACTTCTTTGACTCTTCTCTTTTTCTTGGTGGGATCTGTAGCTTTAATGTCAGTGCAGAGGCTTCATTATTTATCTTTGGAAATGCTCTGGTAACATGTTAGCTTCATGCCACCATCTTGGCTCTGCCCCAGAAGTCTGTCCTTGGAAGTCTTAATATTATTCTAGCTTCCCCTGGCATGTACAATTACTGGGAAAAGCTATGTGACTAGGCACTTAGCCATAAGAAGCTACTTGGTATAATAAATAGAATGCTGAGTTTGAAGGCATTAAGTCCTGGCTTTGTGAGTTCAAATCTAGCCTCAGAAACTTAGCTGGATGACACTGCACAAGTCATTTAACTCTGCTTGCCTCAATTTTCTCATCTGTAAAATGACCTGGAAAAGGAAATGGTAAACCACTCTAATATCTTAACCAAGAAAAACCCAAATGTGGTCATAAAGAGTTGGAAATGACTGAAAATAAATGACCAGGAACTTACTAATGACTCTCAGTGATTAAACACATACCTACATAATGTGTCCCCATGGTTTGACCATGATCTTGAGTTGTCAATACCAGGGTAGATTAACCTTTGGAAGAGCCTACTAAACTAAAAGAACTTTGTGGATAGACCTGATACATAAAATCCATCAACTATATGTCAATTGTCCTAGGATCAGCATAACTCATGATCAAATGGTTAACTGAGTGGTCTTTTTGTTTATTTGTTTTTGAAACAAATTAGCTCTTTAATCCATGTCACTCTGGGAAATATATATACCAATAAAATAATAGTGTTTCTGTGATTTCATCAATGTTGGTACTAAAGAACATAGCTTCCTTAAATCTATAAACTACAGTCTGGTATAAATGGGAAAGATACAAAATTTTTGAAATCAGGGGGTTATAATCTTTTCTGCTTATTAATGTAGCTTTGAGACCTCAGGGGAAAAAAACACTTGATTCTGACTGAGCCTACTGTTTCTCATCTATGAAGGAGGGCAATGGCCTTGGGGAAAACTCTGGAGTGTGGCCTACACTAGATTAAAATGTAACCAGGAATTTTTTTAACAAATTAAAGTACAAAAAATTAGATATTATTAATTTATGGATTTCTCAGTCAATATCTACCTACAGGGTTCTAATTTAATTTGTTTCGAACTACTGGACTACATGACTTCTAAAGTTTTTTGTAGAAGTAAATAAATGATCCCAAGACTCCATGCTTTCCTAATATTTCAGTTTTAAACATAGAGCATGCCCATTCTTTGAGTTTAAGGGTAGCTTCTCAGGAAACCAAATTTTAGCTTCCAAAACTGATTGGAAATATAGCATCATAGCAAAAGGAAATGTGATGTTCCAAAGGGATATTTCTAGCAAAGCATGGTAATCTGATGAATTGCCTTTCTTCACTCAACAGATATTTCTGTCTAAGGAATTGGAAACTGGAATTCATCATCTAGAAACAGCTCTCTCTCTCTCTCTCTCTCTCTCTCTCTCTCTCTCTCTCTCTCTCTCTCCTGTAAGTGAAGAAACACTGACATCTTCCTGCTTTCCATTTCTTTTCTAGTCTGTTGAGGAGTTTTCCTCCTTCTATTTGTAATAGTTTCTTCTCCCATTTTCATTTCAAGCTGCTGATCATATCCGGTGACATTTCCCAAGTTTATATTTGCTTTTAAAAATAGGTTTCAGTAGTTTGACTGTTTTCTGATATCATTAAAAAAAAAAGAAATTTTCTCCTCAGAGAACTACCTCTCAGTCTTATTAAAGGATGTGTAGCTTCTGCTAACTTTTCTTTTTAAGTAACAAACCTCACTAAATGGAATCAATAATTGAAGGAAAACTTCCCTAACCAAAGTGTTTAGACTTTTACCTTTCCTTGCTTCTGGATATCAGGGTTCATGTTATTTGGAGGTCTGTCATTCTCTCCTTGTGGTGCACAATTTATTATCTCTTTAGTATTCAACTGTCATTGTGATTTTCCTAAAGCACATGTCTGATTATGTCATCCTTTTCCCAATCCCTCATTTGATAAACAGCAGTTCCCTATTACTTCCAGGGTCAACTATTAGTTTTTTGTTTGTCCTTTTTAAAAAAATTTTATTTATGGCAATAGGGTTAAGTGACTTGCCTAAGGTCACACAGATAGGTAATTATTAATTGTCTGAGGTCTTATTTGATCTCAGGTCTTCCTGACTCCAGGGCTGATGCTATATCCATTACACCACCTGGCTGTCCTTGTTTGTCCTTTAAAGCCCTTCAAAATCTTACCCTTTTCTACAATTCCAGTCTTCTTACACTTTATTTCTCTCTCCATGCACCCTTCAGTCCAGTTAGAATAACCTATTTACTGTTCCTAGCACAGAGCACCCTATTTCCTTTATCTGTACTTTGGGCTTGCAGCTCAGCATTCGTAGAATGCTCTGTCCTTTCAGCTCCTCTTAATTTCTCTAGTTTCCTTTAAAACTCAGCTCAGCCTCACTTTCTGCAAGATGTCTTTCTCAGTCCTCCCCAACATGCAAACAACTTCCCCCTGAGATTGCCTTATACATATATAAACATAATATATACATACATACATACATACATACATATATATTTCTTGGTCATAGTTATTTACATGCTGTCACTTCTATCAGAACAAGAGCTCCTTGAGGATGACAGTGTTTTTGCCTTTGTTTGCATCCATAGTACTTCGCATAGTAACTGAAAGATACAAAGACAATAACTAACTGGTCAAGGATTGGGGTGATGGAGTAATCTATGATGAATGCTAAAGAATTCAGCTGTCCTGATATTTGATGAATCCTCTGACATGATCATTTATATTTGAGTCTGCACTATTTAAAATTATAATTATACAGAATATGGTATTTTGGAAATATATAGTGAAAATTCAAATTAAGCTGGCCACTTCAGAAGATTGATTATCCATGCTAATTGGGACCAAGCTGTACTTGGTTTGACTATATAGGAATCAAGGACAGTCTTGGGGGCAAGTAATTTAAATTTTCTAAGGTTCAGATTTCTCATTTCTAAAATGTAAATTTTATAAACTTGTAAAATTTGTAAATGTATAAAACAATTTGGAAAACTCCCCTTTTACAAAATGAGGAAAACAATAGTATCTACCTTACTGGGTTTCTCTGCAGAGCAAATGGTCTCCCAAATAAGATAAATCAATCAATAAATAAAACATTTATTAAATATCTATTATGTATCAGACATTGTCTGTAGCACTAGGATAATAACCATATGTAAAAAAATTTGCAAATTCAGTTACATAAATGTTTTCATTATCAAACATAATTATTGTCATTTTTACTAAAGATCTGGTAGTGAGTCAGTCATTATCTATATCAAGACATAGGCATGACCTGGGGGAACAAGTACTGCTTGAAAAAAAATCAAAAGTTAAAAACTTTTTTTGCTTGTTTGTTTTTGTAGAGGAAATAATGCTTTCTAGAGCCCTTTGCATTGCATAAAAAGCCCATTTACCATTTTTGTTTAAGCAAAAGAAAATGCAATCCTGGACCAGTCTCCTCTTCCATGTGACCCATGAATTCTGCTTTGTGCTTCTCATTAGATATTGGACTAACAGAACTATCTTTGTTGTTGATTTTTTCATGGTAAGAAAATATTTTTTTTTTGCTGGATCAAGGTATATGCACAATCTTAAAGAATTTTTGGCATTATTCCAAACTGTTCTCCAGAAGAGTTGGATTAATTCACAACTCCACCAAATGGTGCATTCATGTCCTGATTTTCCCACATCCCTCTTACATTTGTCATCTTCCTTTTATGTCATATTAGCCAGTCTAATAGATGTGGGTGATACCTTAGGGTTGTTTTAGCTTATATTTCTCTCATTAATAATGACAACTTTTTCATATGACTATAGATATCTTTGATTACTTCATTTGAAAACTGCCTATTCATATTCTTTGACCATTTATTAATTGAGGAATGATTTACCATCTTATAAATTTTGTTCTGTTCTCTATATAAATGAATGAGACCTTTATCAGCCACTTATTATAATTTTTCCCTAGCTTTTGCTCTCCTTATCGCAGTTGCATTGGCTTTGTTTGTGCAAACCCTTTTAAATTTAATATAATCAAAATTTTCCATTTTACATCTTGTAATGTTTTCTAACTCTTGTTTGGTCATAAATTCTTCCCTTATCTATAGATCTGGCATGTAAACTACTCATAATTTGTTTATGGTATCACTTTTTATCTTGGTATTTGATATAAGAAATTGATGTATTCCTAGTTTCTACTACAGAATCATCAGTGGCCAGATCAATAATCCATAGTTGCTTAGAAATCCAGTGAAAGTCTAGCATTATTTGGTATTTCTTTGACTGTCTGAATTCCAGGTAATGAGACTAGATGACAGGTGCCTCATACATTTTTCCATATGTCCACATCTTTCATTTTAACCTATTACAAAATAATTTCTTAGCAATCTTTTATTAGGAAAAAAGTCAGAAGCTAGATATACTTTTGTTATTCAATAGGGAATACTGTCTTATTATTATATTTCTTATTTGCTTGTTTGAATTTTTTTGGAACCTAGGCTTATAAAGTTACCCTAGTTTCTGGTTATTTCATATCCTTTCATTAAGATCTAAACAACTCACATGATTGATAAAATGAAAAAAAAAGCTAAATTAGGAATGAGATGATATAGGTTTAAATTCAGTTCTATCATTTACTATTCATGTCTCCATGAGAAAATCACTTAACCTCACTATGCCTCTCATTTTCACAATCAGAGGAATAGCCTAAATAACATATGAGGTATCTACCAACACATAATGGAGCTTCAGTATGTATTGATTGTCTCTTTTCCTTGGATTCTTACATGAATTTACACCCACTATCTCCTTTGCCACAAGTCTTTAGAATATTGATGCCCAGATTTCATTGCACATATCATTTAAAATTTTTTAGGTTTTTGCAAGATAAATGGGGTTAAGGGGCTTGCCCAAAGCCACACAGCTAGGTAATTATTAAGTGTCTGAGGCTGGATTTGAACTCAGGTACTCCTGACTCCAGGGCTGGCACTCTATCCACTGTACCATCTAGGTGCCTATTCATTGTAAATTTTTTAAAACTCAGTTCACTTTTTCCACAGGAGATACATGTGAAGCTACTTTATGGATCAATGAGGTGGAAAACTCCTCCACCAGACCTGATTGCAATCCATTCATGTTTTCTCATCATTTGATCTTTGTCCATATTCTCCCATAAATCTTCCATAGGGAATTTCCTCAATTCATTGCAGATAACCAATTAATTCTGTAATTATGTGGGTAACAGCATAGCACTTTGATTCTTCATCTGTTATTCTTAGGATACAAGATTTAGAACTAGAAAGAAACTATTTATCCTTATACTTTCTCTTAAAAGAGGAATCTGTGACTCATAAATATTAAAATAATTCTCCTGAGTTCAAATAGACTATAATATCAGAGGTGGGATTTGAACTGTATCCCCTTATTCCAACACCAATGAGCATTCCACTGTACCACATGAACAGTCCAACTCCTCTTTAAAAATCATATATTTGCTTGACAATAGTTTTCACCAAAAGAAAAAAAGATAATGATGCATTTTGCATTTTAGACTTATAAATACCACCTTCCTCTCCCCACCAAATTTGATGATTTTATGTATGATGCTACAACCAATTTATATCCATTATAAATCTGTTCTGCCTTTAGGTCACTTTCATGAATTAAATGATGGATCATGATTCACAATTATACTGCACCACTGAGGGAACTTTGGTATTTAAGAAAAAAGATGAGTTTTTTTGTGTCATGAAGCTTCTTTGGATCATTGAAAGTCCCATGAAATTTCCCAAGCATAATATTATCTGCTTCTTCCTTTCTTTTAAGTTCTAACCCCTACATATTTAAGGATAGGATCAGTCCAGTATTTATGTGTTCCTGGACTAAATCAATTGACCTCCATTTTCTCTGTGTGCCATCTTCTATGGAATATGCATTTTTATTCATAATTGTTAACAAAACTATTTTGGTTCTTTCTTCAAGGTAAAATATGTAAGTAGCTGGTTGCAAGTCTGATAAAAAATGAAAAACAAGTCTAAAGAATTGAGGTGCCTATTATTAGGGAGTAGTAAATTATTAGAATGAAGGAAATGTGTTAGCCTGCATGTGATCATGTGATCACCAATAACTTTGGAAGTTAAGTGCTATTATTATCATTCCAATGTTACAGTTGAAGAAACTGAGGCAGACAGCATTTAAATTATTTATTCAAAGTCACACAGTGGGTATGAAGTCATATTTAAACTTAGACCTTCTTGTCTGCCTACCCAAAACTCGATCCTTTGCCAATTAGATGCCTTAAGAACAGAAAGAGATTTAGAGTCTTCCAGCTTTCCTTGGTGGGGCAGAAATGTGCCTGGTCTTCCTAAGCAAAAGTATTTTTTATTTCTGTACATAGTCTAGGAAGAAATTCACAGGAGTAATTTCTAACTCTCTGTCACCTTCAGAAAGATTGACAGAAAGAAATAAGATCAGAAATAAGATTGTGGACATGTTTTTTCCACTAGTGATGAAATTCTTGATGAATTTCCTATGTTCTATTTTCAAATGAAGCCTTTCTTTTTGAAAACGTCCAGGAGAAGGAAGGGAGTTAATCAGGGATGTTGACATTTGTATCATGCTAGACAGATCTTGGCCCTCTCTCTAGTCATAAACTTGTCTGATCTAATGAAAATTCATAGAATCATAAGAGTTAGAGTTCAAAGGAATCTGAGTTCAATTCTTTCATTTTACATCTAAGAAAACTGAGGTACAGAACCGTTAAGTGATTTGTCTAGTGTCTAGTGAATGTCTTGAAAAGAATTTAAACCAGTTATTTCTGACTCCTAATAATAATAGTTAGATTTATATAGTATTTTAAGGTTTGTAACTATATATGTATATGTATATGTATATATGTCTGTGTAAATATTTATAACCTCATTTGCCCCTACAAAAAACCCTTGAAATAAGTGCTGCTATTACTTCCAATTTACAGATGAGGAAACTGAAGCTTAGAAAGTAAATAGCTCAGGACCACAACTACTAAGTGACTGAGGTAGAATTTGAATTTAGGACTTCTTGAGTCCAAACTCAAGATTCTATACATTCTCCACCTAGTTGCCCTCTATCGGAGAAGCAGTGAGACATAATAGAAGAAAATGTTAGGTTTCAAGATAAAGGTCCTCAGTTCAAATATCATCTTTGCTGATAGCTACTTACATGTTGGACAAGTGGCTTAAGTGTCTCTGAGCCTTGGCTTCCTGATTGATAAAATGAAGGTCTTGAGCTGGACATCCTCTAAGGGCCCCTTCTGATTGGAAATCTGTTGTTTGTTTTTCAAAATATTTTTTCCTGCTTCCTGCTCCAGCTTGAAATATGGGAGCTATTCATGGTCCTGATCACACTTTGAGCTTTGATCAGCTCTGCTTCTAAAGCTTGGTGGTTCACCCCTTCCTTAGTCAATCTGGTGGTTCCCTATTCCTGGAGGTTTACCATATTCATTCAGAAATTATTGCAGATCTCTGGCTGATATCACTCAAGATACTTAAGTACTCCCTAGCTTGGGAGACACCTTAAGAGCAACAGATTTCCTGGTAGCTGGAATTAAAGACTTGAGTCACCACAAATCCACAAAATGGGTTATCCTGTAAGATTTTCAAAGCAAATAGATTCATAGTTAGTTTAATCTTGCTGACCCCCCCCAAAAATTAAGATTGTCTTCCTTTTCAGTTCTTAGCTGTCCTTGAAGAACTTTCTGAGTACACAGAAAGCTGAAAATTAATATTTTTCACCACTCCACCATTAATTCTTTTTCTATTATATTACCCAGTATTAAGCCAATGTCATGGTAACTGTTGATTTTAAAAGCAACTTCTGAAACATGCTTTTTGATAACCTTTAAAGTCATGCCATCTGTTTATTGGCTTTTGTATGCAGTCTGAACTGTATATGAAGCAAAGAAATGAACACCTTTCCAGACCTTCCTGAAACTGATAATGCATTAGCATCTGCAAAGTTGGTGGAACTGAAGAAAATCAACTAATGCTTTCTGTAAAGTTGATCACATGGTGAGAAACTTTTGAAAAATGTTTTTAGAGCAAGACCATGGAAGTCAGAATTCTATGACCTCAGTATCAGGTCTCATACACACATATATTCATTTGTTAACATATGTATACAAAATAACATATATACTTTACATGCAGACAAGATATTGCAAAAATCTCTGTGAAATTGTTAGGTTTAATAACTTCAACAGCAATAATACTTCAAGCTTACAAAAAGCAATATTTGAAAGATTAATCATATTTAAATGCTTAGAAAAGGATGTTTCTCAATTAAATTTAGCATAAATAGTCTTATGCTATGTATTACTCTAGTTGATTTTTTAAGCCTTATTAAAACTTTCATTAGCTGTGGCTGAATAACTGAAAAGATCATATTTGTAATCCTAGATTTTGAGGCATACATAATAGTTTTGACATGACCCTATAAGACAAGAAAGTCTGATGGAGACAAATCAGGTGATCAATGTGGCTAAGGTAGAAGTCTGAGAAAGTGTCATACACAATACATAATGACAAGGTATCCCATCTTTTAAAAATTAAAATAAATATTTTATAAAATAAATATTTAAAATTATGAACTAACTTCATTTACTTTTTCATGGGATCAATAAATCAGGAAATGAGGAGAGTATTAAGGATATTGTTTAGCTTTGAAATCTAGTAGGTTTTTTTGTCTTGTTTTGGGTTTGTGTGTGTGGACCAATACCCCAGGTCACACAGTTGGTAAGTATCAAGTGTCTAGGGCTAGACTTGAACTCAGGTTCTCCTGACTCCAGGGCCAGTGCTCTATCCACTACACTATATAGCTGCCCTTGAAATCTAAGTGGGATAAAATATTTCACCCTGGTCAAGAAGATGGGGAGAGATGGATGATAATACAAGAAAGTGGATATAAAATTGGTCAGATGACAAGACTCATGGAGTAGCTGTTAATGGTTCAATTCATGGCAGGAAGTCCTTAGAGGAATAGTCTAAGGATATATAATTGACTCAGTGTCATTCAACATTTTGATCAATGATTTGCATAGTGGTCTTAAGTAATCACAGGTAACTTTGGAGAAAGAAGTTTTGTTTTGCTCATTCAATCTATCGAAAACAAAGCTGGGAGGGATCCAATTTATAGAAAACACAAAGCTAGAGGGATAGAGTTGATTATATAGTAAGGATCAAAAATTATCTTGATGAACTAGAGCATTATGCTGAATTCAATATATGAAATCTAGTTGGAATAATCTCAAAATCTTGCACCAGGAGGGATAACAAATGGACTGGATAAGAGAATTGGGGGGGGAGCCATCTAGAGAGTGTAGAGCATGATAATGAATTTAATAGATTGAAGGAAAAGAAGAAAGGAATAGGATTTATAGTTCATAGTCTATGGACTATGTGCTAGGTACTTTGTTCAGCAGTTTTTCTAAATATTATTTTATTTGATACTCACACCAAACCTAGGAGACAGTAACTATCATTATTTCCACTTTAGTTGAGGAAACAGACAGAGAGAGGTTAAGTGACTTGCCCTTGGTCACACAATTAGTGGGTATTTGAAGGTAACCCATGAATTAAATTATGAATTTAATCTCTTGCACTGGGGGGGGGGGGGGGAGAAAGTCAATTCCACACATATTAGCTATAAGAAGCATAGATAGACAATAGTTGTTTTTAAAAGGTTCTAGAGGTAGCTAGGTGGCACATTGGACAGAGTACCAGCCCTGGAGTGAGGAGAACCTGAGTTCAAATGCAGCCTCAAGATTAATAATTGCCTAAGTGTGTGACCTTGGGCAATTCACTTAACCCCATTGTCTTGCAAAAAAAAAGATTCTGTAGTTTTCGCAGATGCAATGTTCAGTCTGAATCATTCAACATTAAGATTCATTTTTTAAAAAACAAAGATTTCAAGAAAAGAGAAAATGATAGTCCTATTGTACACACCTCACTGAAAGTATTATATTCAGTTCTGGACATCCCACTTTGAGAAGCACAATGGTAAGATAAATCACATACAGATAAGGGTTCTTGTCTGTTCATGATCTATGAAGATCTAGCGAAGAAAATGGACATGTTTAGCCTAAAGAAAATGATGCGGGCATGGGGGAAGGACATGATAATTGTGTTCAAGTATTCGAAGGGTCATTATATGGAGGAGGGCTTAGGCTTGATCTAAGTGGAGCCATGGGTGAATGTTGCAGTGAGGCACATGTTGACCTGGTGTTATGTGGAGCAATTTGGTTGATGTTGTTTTTCAGTTATTTTCAGACATGCACAACTCTTTGAGACCCCTTTGGGATTTTCTTGGCAAAGATATGAGTAGTTTGCCATTTTCTTCTTCAGTTTATGTTACAGATGATGAAACTGAGACTCACAAAGATTTTCAGTACTTTATTCTATTCACCTTTCTACCCCTTTGTTAGATCAGTCTGAAGTTGAATGTAGCATTTAAAAATGTACTGACACCACTATTTAGAAAATTCTTTGCAAATAGTTCAAAAGAAAAATAATCTAGAAAGTCTTTGTCTCCATTTTAGGGCTTTAGTTTGTTGCCATCTTTACAGAGATGTCTTTTAATTTACTTGCAACTGAATGTTCAAATTTTTTACAAAATTCTCATTAACATCTCTATATTCTAATGCAGGATAAATTTCCCTTTTAATGCCTTCCAGTTAGCCTTGACTGTTTCTCTTTATGTGTGATATTTAGCAAGAAATAATCAACAAATCCTGTTCCATAACTTTCAGCTGTTAGAATGTCCTTTCCTTGAGTTATGCTCACATCTCTGGCTTAACTTTGGGGTTTTCACATTAAAAATGAAGGATTTCATAATGTAAAAAGTAGTGTTACTTCACACAAAGGAAAATAACCTTAGAGATTTAGTAACCCAAGAGGTAGTACTGACTGGAAATAAGGTTGAAAAGGAAGTTGGACAAACTGGTAGATGAAAAATCCTTGAATAACTATGAAGAGACACTGGAATTTATCTACATTATAAGGGTGGTATTAGAATTACTGTGGCTTCCCTTGGGTATGTTAAATAGACTTACGGATCTGAGTCAAAAATGAAAATTCCTATGTTCCTAAAGCAGTAGGATCATTTAATTCTTTATCAAAAGTTACTGGAGCTGAATATAGAAAATGTGGTGTGATGAAGTGGAAAGACCCCTAGTTTATGGATCGGCTACTTGCTACTTATAGGATAAGGACCAATCTCTTTGTATCTAAGTTTCCTCACCTCTGTTATAAAGGGTTTAATCTAGTTGAGGAATGCTTGGTTTTTGTTGTTTGTCATGGACCCTTTTTGCAGTTTGGGAAGGCCTATTGACTCTTTAGTGAGGAAAGCACTCTTTTTCCAGTCATCCAGGCTCATAACCTACTTCCCCTTTGCCCCCTCTGACACTGCAACCACCATGGTCCAGAACCTTATCAAATCATATTTTAATTTTTGCAATAGCCTTCTGTTGGTCTCCTTTCCTCAAGCCTCTCCTTAT
Organism: Macrotis lagotis; assembly: GCF_037893015.1. NCBI lineage: Eukaryota > Metazoa > Chordata > Mammalia > Peramelemorphia > Peramelidae > Macrotis > Macrotis lagotis. Next base: position 275,323,506 of record NC_133659.1, on the reverse strand, counting down.
TCTAAGTCATCCTTTATACTGCTATCAAAATGATCTTCCTTGAAGCCCATATATGACCATATCACACACAACCTCCTAAAGTCCCTTCCTCAGACATTCAGTAAATTCCAGTGGCTCCCTATCATCTCCAGGATCAAATGTAAAATATTTTGATATTCAAAGTCTGGCATAACTTGACCCTTTTTGACCTGATCAGGATTTTTACAACCTCTTTGCTATTTTTTTTTTTTTTGGTTTTTGCAAGTCAGTGGGGTTAAGTGATTTGCCCAAGGCCACACATCTAGATAATTATTAAGTGTCTGAGGCTGGATTTGAACTCAGATCCTCCTGACTCCAAAGCTGGTGCTCTATCCATTGTGCCACCTAGCTGCCCCCATCTTTGCTATTCTTTAAAACAGTTACTCTGTCTCCCAATTCCAGGAATTTTCATTGGTTATCTGTCCCCTGTACCTGGATTTTTCTTCATCTCCATATCCTGGCTTCCTTGACTTGCTTCAAGTCCCAGTAAAAATGCCATATTATAAAAGAAGGCTTTCTTAATCTCCTTTAATGTGAGTGCCATCCCTTTGCTAATTACTTCAAATTTATTTCATATATATCTTATTTGTACATATGAATGTTCTCTCCCAATTGACTGTGAACTCCTTAAGAGTAGGGATTCTTTAGTTGTTTGTTTTTAACTTTGTATCTCACTACTAATCACACTTATCATTTAGCATACTTAATAAATGTTTATTGAGTGATATATAAAATAAAGGATATAACATAACATAACTAATTATATTGTTTAAAATATTTGGGAAAAAATTCATGAATGTCATGTTAAAAATTACTTGGTCAAATGATGTGTAAAGTCACTTTTTACAATAACTCATTCATTTATTTACTCATGAATTCATTCATTTATTCATTAAGCAAGAATTTATGATGTACATTATGTTAAGAGCTAGGATCTGCTTTAAATGTAAAAGTAAAATAGTTCTGATATTTACAAAAGACTGCTCATTGATAGAGAGAATGAGCCTCAATGCATCTTATATATTTGAGGGGAAGAGTTGTAAGAACTTGGGAAAGGAAAGAAGTTCTGGGTTCCAACTTTGATGGAGGATACACAGGTCAGCCCAGGCTCTCAGCAGGGAGGGGAACTTGAAGGAGGTAAAGACTGGGAAGAAGCTGATATATCAAAGAACTATCACCTTGAGCATGTTCATGATTTCCATCTTGCCACACTAGAGACTTCAGAGAATTTCTCCTTGGTTGAGATTGGGAACTCAAAGGGAGAGTTCATTCATTGTGTGCTTTGTCTGGTATAGTCTAGAAAACCATGAGTCCTAAGAGGAAGAGGAAAAAAGGAAATATATTCTAGGCAAATGAGGTCACAATGAAATGGACATGATTAATTGTCTCAAAAACAACAAAATATATGTGGATGCAAATGGTATATGAAAAATCCTTGAATAACTACTAAGAGAGACTAGAAGTTATCAACATTATAAGGGTGGTATGTATGCTTGTACATTTTGCATAAATACATACATATATACAGAGAGAGAGAGAGAGAGAGAGAGAGAGAGAGAGAGAGAGAGAATATATAAGAGCATATAGACCTAAAAGGGTCTAATCGTCTTAAGTAGTATCTAGGAGATAGACATATATTCCTTGTATCTTTGATCCATTAGATTGTAAACTTTCTGAGGGCAGGGGCTCTCTTGACTCTTGTTGTATCCCCAGTATTTAGCATTGTTCTTGAAAAAGTAGGTGCTTAATGAATATTTATTGACTAATTGACTGGATCTGTTTTGTCACAGAAGCAAAATAGAAAGATTGCAGATTGACAAGGAAAAAACAAAACAACAAAACAATGTATTTCATAGTTTTCCTGTTTTCTCCTCTTGTCCCTACCCATATCACCCCTTCCCTCCAACTCACCCACTCACTGTACAATTACATTACATCAGTATAAAGTAATGAGATAAAAGTTATCAGGTCTGAAAACATTGAGCCTATTTTCTGTTTGATACCAAAATAATTCAGTAAAAGTTCCTAAGTTTGAGAATTAGAACACACTTTCCTCAGCAAAACATTTTCATGTGAGTGTGTAAGTTAGATTTATTTATTTTATTTTTGCTTTGCACTCAAGTAATATTCCTTGTCTCTTCACTGATAATAATTGACTCTCCAGATTGCAGGAATTTTGTGGTTTCAATTCATGTCTTTTTTCCAAGGCTAAAGATCTAAGAAAGTTTCTGATTCAATTCATTTGTAGTTTGTTCCATCAAAGAGCATGCGGGTCTCAGAAAAATTTATCTTTGAGTTCATTCCCCTCCTCCTTTTTCCCCCCCTGGATTAATGGTAATATAATCACAGCAGAATGATGAATAGAAATGAATTTATTTGTTTCAGTCCTTGTTACCCATTCTCCATCCTAGGGAACAAAGTTGAAATAAATGTTCTTTGGTTTTTTTGCCTCTGTCTTGAACATGAATAACAAAGTTTTTCTTCAAAGAGAAGCTCCTCAGAAATGAAACATATTTTGGTAAGTTATAAAAATGCATATTTAATATGGTTAATGGTAATTAGCAAATATAATTGAGAATCTCAAGTGTGGTTCCAGATAACCCAAAAGAGATGATGTGATATAGCATTATAGAAAGAACACAGATTAGAAGGTCAGAGGATTTAGGTTTAAATATAAATTCTTCCACTTACTAACAGCATAGCCTTAGGTGAATAATTCAGTCTTTTTGTTCTTAAGTTTTCTCATCTCTAAATGGAAGAATTGAAATAAATGACCTCAAAGGCCCCTTTTAATTTCTTTATTCTGTTTCCTTCCCCTACTTCAAGAGCATTTCTTGAATAGGCTCAGAATATTAGGTCTGAAACCAGAAAGACTCATCTTACTGAGTTCAAATCTGGCCTCAGACACTTACTAATTGTATGACCCTGGTCAAATCACCTAACCCTGTTTGCCTTAGTTTTTTCATCAGTAAAATGAGCTGGAAAAGGAATTGGCAAACCACTCTAGTATTTCTATCAAGAAATCTCCAAATGGGGTCACAAAGAGTTGGACATAACACCTCCAACCAAAAGTTTTCTAACACTCTTTGATATGATATCTTCCATCTTTAGAGTGTAAATTCCTTGAGGTCAAGGAATCATCTCACTTGCTTATATTTGTAAATATAAACTTTTAAGTGCTTAGCAGTGTTTATCCATTTAAATCTGTGATCTTTCCTCCGATAACAAGATAAAATAATAATAAGAAAAAAATAATAAATGTAGCAGACTGGATCTGGAGCCAGAAAGATCTGACTTCAAATCCATAATTCTTAGACATGTACTAGTTGTGCAACCCTGGACAAATCATTTAACCTCCATTTGCCTTAGTTTTCTCATTTGTAAAATAATAATGATAATAATAATAATAATAATAATAATAATACCTACCTCCCAGGGGAGTTGTGAGGATCAAATGAGACAATATTTGTAAAGCAGTTAACAAAGAGTCTAACACAGTGTTAAGTATTTTATAAAGTTATCATTATCATTATTATAACAGATTATAAGTGAACATGAACAATAGAGCTTTATCACCTTAGGGCTAGGTGAATGCATATTTCATCTGTAATGTAGAATCGACCAGATATCTGCTCTATGACCCAAGAAGCAATGTGGTATAATGTAAGGAGACCTGGATTTGATATCAGAGGACTTAAGTTTAATTTCTGACTCTGCTACTCATTTTCAGTCAGTCAAAAAAGGCTCATTAAGTGTCTTGACCCTAATATAAGTCCTATATTAAATAATGGGGATTCAAAAAGAGGCAAGAGATGACTCGTACCCTCAAGGAGTTCACAATCTAGCAAGAGCAGATAGCAAGCAAACAGATCCAGGCTATATATGGGATAAATCAGAAGTGAATTAAGGAGAGAAGCCTTAGAACTAAAGAGACTGGGAACCCATTACTTGTGAGATTCCAAGAAAATCAGTCATCAGGACTAGGCTCTGTCTGGTTTCTTCATATGCAAAATAATGTTATTGGGTCAGATGATAGCTAAGCTATAATCTATCTGAGTGCTTAAACATTATGTAAATATGATTTATTATCATTATTATTACCTAAGGAATATCTACAATCATAATGTATGTACTCAAAGCACTTAATATGTGTCTTATTTCATTCATTCATTCAGTGAGAATTTATTAAATGTCCATCAAGGAAATGCAAAGACAATGACCGTCCCCACCTTCCAAAAGTCTCACAACAACCCCTTAAGGTAGAAAGGCTGTTGTCCATCTGATTACTAACCTTAATTTACAGACTTGGAAACTGAACTCAGAGAAGTAAAATGATTCGGTTGAGTCACATAACCAATACTCACATCTTTATTCCAAATCCAACATATTATCTATTCAACACATCAACAGATTCCTCAAATTTGGTGTAGCAGTCCTGGGATTCAGATACTCCCTGTTTCTCTAATTTTATGCTATTGTTCAGTCATTTCAGTTGGGTTCAATTCTTCATGACCCCATTTGTGGTTTTATTGGCAGAGATATTAGAGTGGTTTTTCATTATATTCTCCAGCTCATTTTGTAGATGAGGAAACAGGTAAATATTCTATGTTCTTCTGGGTCTCAATCTGGTGCCAATACTTGTATTATTTTTAGTTAAATATCATGATACAAGCTGCTCCTAAAATATTCCCAGACTCATCTGCTGGCAAAAGGGGGAAAAATTAGAAAAAAAGGAAGCAGTAGAAGAATTTTGCAAAAAAGATGCAAATTATGGTAAAGAAGAGGCAAAAGAGGAGGAAGACAAGAAGCAGAATGAGTAAAATCAGCAAGGGATGCTGTAGGAAACAGAGAATAACCAGACCCATACAAATGAGAAATTTACAGAACTCTATTATTTTTCCCAGTCCATCATTAATTCTAAGTAACCATATACCCTTTTTATACTAATTAATTAACCATCAAGACTACTTGTAGAAGTGGTTATCAATTCATCCTCTCATGTTGTGAAATATTAAAAACAACTCCTTGTGTCAGAAGCCTTGATTCCTTTTGAAAATTCTTAGCTACATATTACCATGGTAGGAAAATTTTTTAAAGGACAACATCAAGGGGCAGCTAGGTGGCGCAGTGGATAGAGCACTGGCCCTGGAGTCAGGAGTACCTGAGTTCAAATCTGACCTCAGACACTTAATAATTACCTAGCTGTGTGGCCTTGGGCAAGCCACAACCCCATTTGCCTTGCAAAAAATCCTAAAAATAAATAAAAATAAAAGACAACATCATATTGAGTTGTAGTTTGATATTTATTTCCACAGCTGACTCTCCCTGTCACCAACTTCATTTCGTCCACAGTCACAGACCTTTAGAAAGAAAAATTAAAATCTATTCAGATATCCAAGGTGATTTGTGTATTCCATTAAATATTGCCTAAGGAAATGATAATGGACCAAAATTGAATTCCATCAAATTGACTATTGGAGATATTGTACATCCTGAATTTAACCCCTATTTTCCTCAATTCCTCATCTGTAAAATGGGGACTCACTAAAGAAGGAAATGGTAAATTACTTCAAATTTTATTATCTTTGCCAAGAAAATATTATATAGGGTCATGACACAAGAGACCAACTCAACATCACCAAAATAGTATTTACTTTAATGAGGAGGATAAAAGGAAGCTGGAGAGAGGGAGGTGTTAGAAAAAAAGGTTTTATGGGGGCAGCTAGGTGGTTCAGTGGATAGAGCACCAGCCCTGGAATTGGAGTACCTGAGTTCAAATCCAGCCTCAAACATTTAATAATTACCTAACTGTGCTGTGTGGCCTTGAGCAAGCCACTTAACTCCATATGCCTTGCAAAAAAAAAAAAAACCCAAAACCCTAAAAAAAAAAAAAAGGAAAAGGTTTTATGTAGAGAATGTTATCTATGCTAAACCTTGAAGGAAATTAAAATTCTATTTTTTTTTAGGCCACACATCTAGGTAATTATTAAGTGTCTGGGACTAGATTTGAACCCAGGTACTCCTGACTCCAAGGCTGGTGCTTTATCCACTATGCCCCCTAGCTGCCCCGGAAATTAAAATTCTAAGAGTCCAAGGTGAGGAGGGAATACATTCAAGGCATGGAGAATAGTCAGTGCAAAAGGGAGAAGATGAGAAATGAGGTGTCATACAATTATACTTCTCACAAACATTTCAAGTTAGGGAGATTCTTGAAACTTAGACT